>NC_056750.1:752203626-752503626 GCF_019279795.1 Protopterus annectens
AGGTTTGTTTTTTAATGCACTTTAACAAAAGCGCTTTTTCGCTGAAAGCACTTTCGTTAAAGTGTGTTCAGTGATTGTGGATTTGGACTATTGAACTTTCGTTCAATAGTCCTAGATCCCTAGTTAATTCCCAGCTGGGTGAGTTTCTCAATATGCCTGAGTGGGGGATTGTATCAAAAGCCTTGGCTAAGTCAAGAAAGGCTGTATGTACTGTTTTGCCTTCGTCCAGGACTTTGGTGACATTCTTGAAGTCCACCAGCTTTAATAGGCATGATGTACCCTTAATGAAGCCAAATTCATTTATTTATTTCAGTCTGATGACAGGGGAAGTCACTGAACCTAAAAAGAGCTCGTTTTCAGTGGAGGCATGGGGAGAAAAGAAATTGGTTTGGGTCAAGAGTTTGATGGTCACCTATGTCTTTGTTGATAAGGTCTATGATGATTCTCTCCATGGCCTTGCAGATAAGGCTGGTTATGCTTGTGAGTCTATAGCTCCTAGGGTCAATTGATGGACCTCCTTTGTGCAAGGGAATTACTGTTGCAGTTTTCCACTGTGTTGGAACAAAGCCAGTACTTAGACTGTGGTTGAAGAGAGTGCCAAGTGGTTCCACTAGGTCCTGTTTTAGACCATTTAGTAGGCACCCTGAGATGTTAGCCGGTCCCATACAGGCTGTGTTTTTGGCCATGGAGAATGCGGATAAGACTTGTTCTTTGGAGATAATAGGTAGAGGACTGGTGACCGGTATCTTTTGGGGTATGTCTGGTGGGGACAGGGGAGTGAAGTTTGCACCAAATCTGTCTGCTAGCAGGTTGGTGATGTCGTCAGGGTCAGTATGAGTGATACTATCCACTACTAGTTCGGCACAAAACTGGGCCTTCCCATTTAGATTTCTGATGTAGCTAAAGAATACCTTGTTATTATCTTTTGCTAGGGATGCTAGTTTAGCTTCATAACTGGCTTTAGAGGACTTTATAAGATATCTAATTTGCTTGTGCAAGCTGTGGATGGTGTCCTTCCTCTGCTGAGTCACTTCCCTCTTGTTCTTAAACATTAGTTTCTTCCTCTTGGTGTATAACCTATTTATACTTAATATCCACCAGGGTGGCTTGTATTTTTGTGAGGATCTTGTTTTGATCTATTCAGGTACAGCCAAGTCTGTACATTTGCATAGGTGTTTATACAGGGCATTTGTGTACACCTCTGTATAGCAGTCATTGTTGACAGTGGTAAAAGGGGGTTTGAAACTATTTATGCTATTGCTTAGGAGGCTACAGTTTGCTTTGGAGAAATTATTCATCCTTTTTGCTCTCAAGAGGGGATCAGGTATGATCATTCCTTCGAATGAGACTGATTTATGATCAGACTTTACCAGGGAGGGCAACATACAGGGGGTAGTGCACAGACCCCTTATGTTGGTGAGTACTAAGTCTAAGACATTGGAGTCCCTTGTAGATAAGCACAAGCTAGTTACCAACCAAAGGATTCCAGTAGAAGAAGCACAAAGTATTCAGAATAGAGCCATGAAATCCACCACGAAGTATAAAACTCTTTATTCACCACAAATAAAACGAACAAGCGCTTTCACATACACCGAGTATGCTTCATCAGGTTACAATATTCAAATGAAAACCTTCAGCTTATATACTCTACTGAGTCATTTCATTAATCAATTAAGCATTATTCCTTCTGTTGGTAATTATATAATTAAACCATTAAAGGCACTATACATAAATTCGCTCACTTAAAGCAGCAGCTACAGGAATTATCTTAACTCAGCTTGTGAATGTGGAACTTTGCTGTTATAATAATATATTACAGAATTAAAAACAATAATAATTAAGTATATACAAATATATATAAATTCAAATTCTAAAACTTCAACCATTGCATAGTGCTATATTATAACTTATTAGAGCACTAACACAATGTATATCCAAAATATATAATACAAATAAAAACTAAAATAAAATCTAGAATAAAGCTGTTCTGCTAGATCAACATATTGTAGACATATGGAACTGTAAAATTGATAAATGACTAAATATAGCTGTATAGACACTGAGTGTGTGTTATATAATATATCTTACTATATGACAATAAAATCTATTGTTGGCAAATAAAGTCCTACATAATACATTTACACCTCTGTGAGACTAATGCAGTATGTATATATATATATATAAATAGTATATAATCTATGGAGATATTTCATCCAATAACTATCATGATGTTACTTCAGAATTCAATACCCATATATAAATATTCAGCAATAGAACAGTTATGAAAACTATATTTAAAATGAAATATATAGTCAATATCATAATAGTTTGATATATAATACATAATACATAGATATATTAATAAGTTGATCTTAAAATATCTTCCATTAGTTATCTACGTGCTTCTAATATTGGTTTTATACTGGTACTAATATTTAATCCAGGTTCTATGTGAGCTCGTAATTTAAAAATCCAATCTAGCTCTATTTTGGCTAGTATGTTCATTTTATCGCCTCCTCTAGCTAAAGGTTCAACTACTTGTAGCACTCTGAATTTAAAATGATGATCTTGATTAATGCTAATATGTTTTGCTAAAGCATTTGTAAGATTCATCTTTCTGATGTCATAAATGTGGTTGTAAATACGGTCTCTTAGCCTTCTTGAAGTGAGACCCACATAGAATGCTTCACATGTCTCACAGTTAGCTAGGTATATTAGATTGGTAGTATTACATGTAGCATTTATCTGGAACCTGTGTGTATATTTCAAAAATGGTGACGTAAACTCATTCCCAGTATTAATGAACCTACACATATTGCACTTCCCACATGGCCAGGTGCCCTTCTTACAGCCAACATTTCTAATTTTTCCAATTGTATTTAAATTCTTGGTCATTCTATCTTTACACAATAACCTCTTTAGGTTCATCTTATTCTTAAACCTAAAGTGAGGGATAGGTCCTACTAGATCTTTAACACCATTTTCCATTAAAAGGATATCCCAGTTCCCTTTTATAATTTCTATAATGTTGTGTATGTTATTCGAATAACTCAATGTGAAGGCTAACCTTACTTCATTGAGATGTTGTTCAGAAAACTGCTGAGTGCTTCTATCATATAGCTGTTTATTTCTTATTCTACCATTATTTCCAATACAAGATCTGTTTAAAAGGCTGTGAGGATATCCCCTGTCTATTAGTAGCTTATCCAATAGTGCAAGTTGTTTGTTTCTCTCATGTTCATCAGTGCATATCCTATTGATTCTGGCTCTCTGATTTTGTACTATATTGGGAAATATAAATCGGGGGTGCATACTACTATGATTCAAAATCGCATTTTTCCAACAGGGTTTCCTATATAGTTGCGTAATAAATGTATTACTAGTATCCTTCAGTATAGTTATATCTAAAAAATCAATCCTATCATAGGAAAACTCTATGGTGAATCTCAAAAAGTCACTCGTTGATTCCAAATATTCAACAAATCCATTTAACATTGACTGTTCACCCTTCCAAAATATTAAAATATCATCTACAAAGCGTCTATATAAAACTATATTCTCCATATAGTGACTATTAAATAGATGCTTAGATTCCCAATAGTGCATGACAATATTGGCGTAAGAATTTGCACATGGGGTGCCCATGGCAACACCCCATGTTTGCATATATAGATGGTCTTTGTTCTTAAACATAAAAACATTGTTCTCTAAAACTAGAGTCAGTAATGTGCATACCAAATATTGCATGCCACTATTCAGAGATTTCTCCTCTAATAAAACCTCTCTCACTGCCTCCACTCCATAATCATTAGGTATCACTGTGAACAGATTTTTAACATCCAAGGATACTAAAATTAAATTCAAGTCATCACTTATCTGAGGTACTAGTCGTTGTATATCATCAAGTAATGTATAGGTGTTATTCAAGATAGTGGGTATCCTCCTAGCTACAGGACCTAATTTATGTTCAACAAACTTAGATATATACTCCGTCACCCATTTCTCTCCCGCTACAATGGGTCGTAAAGGTGGGGGGAATTCCATTTTGTGTATTTTTGGGAGACCTTTTATATTAGGCACATTGGGTGCTTCAATCAAAAAATAATCATATAGTTGTTTAGAAATTAATCTACACATAAGTAGATCATATAGCATATCATATACAGTATTAATAATCTTGAATAACTTGTTAATGTCAATCTTACAATATTTCTCAGTATCATTTAACATATTAAACATCAATTTATCATAAAACAAAGTGTCCAAAACCACGATGCCTCCGCCTTTATCAGCTGGTCTTATAGTCAGTAATTCATTCTTAGATAAATTTTGTAAGGCTTGAAATTCTCCAGAATTTAAATTATAAAATATTTTAGCATATCTTTTGGAGTCCCTTCTGGGGGTGCAGACTACCTGTTTCACAGCATTTGTATTAACAACGTCCAGGAACCTTAGGGCACACGTTTGTGCTCATATACGACTCCCAATCGATGGAGGATAGTTGAAATCACCCATGACCAATGTGTTTGGCTGTATAGTGAGTGGTTCTCGTTGTTCATGGTGGGGGACCTACAGCTAACAATGGTATGGAAGGGGATTTTACCTACAGTTAGTTGGATTTGGAGTAGCTCTAAGGAGTCATACTGTTTGACCAGTCTTGAGGTGTACGAAGATGAGCCTCGTCTGCAAGGCCATGGAACATATCATCATGGAACTCATAAACAAAACAAACTGATAATGGGAGATGTCTGGTTTTAGTGTTCAAATGATACCAAACAGTCTAGATTCAGCAAGCCTGAATCTAGCCTATGCTATAAAATGCAGAAGTACTAGAAATTCCAAGTGCAGAAAATCACAGTCACAACAGCAAAATGTTTAAATAAAGCAACAATTCAGTAGAATACTTCCACAAGAGTGTAGACCACAAACCTTCCTAATGTAAAATAACTGGTTTGCAGCCCAAGTGCTTAAACCAGCTACCTCTCCTGCCACAAGAGTGTAGACTACAAACCTTCGTAATGAAAAACTACTGTCCTGAAGCCCAAGTGCTTACACCAAAACTAAGATGCTTAAAGTAACAGTTACAATTTAATCAGGCTGCTAACAATGTAATCAGGCTACTAACAAGCAGTAATACATGCAGCATATTAACTGCAACTGAACACTTTTAAGAACAAGCAGCAAAAGCAAAATAAAGTAGTAAAGTACGAAGAAACACAATTACAGTAAAAGCAGCTGAATAAAGTGAAATTTTTAAGTTAAATGGGAAGGGAGGAAACAGAAGATAATTCAAGGTTAAGAAACTAAGGGGATGGACCCCTCCCAAATGGGTGGGGTGGGCCCTCCCAACTGTGAGCAGATGAGAAAGGACTGGGAGGAGTGTCCAAAATCAGATTTACAATAGGGGCTGGCAACTCAAAAAAAAGCCACCAAATTTAAGAATACAACCAACAGTTGGGTAGGTGGGTGGGAAAATAAAATGCAGACAGAGATCAGCAATATTCAAGCAGATTACAGCAAGCAAACCAAACAAGCACTCCAGCTAAATAGAGATGCCTCCAAATATTTTTTAGCTAAATGAGGAATGCTATTTCCCAGCTTCTCCCACTAATTAGCTGATGTTATTCACCGTTTACAAAGGAATTCTTTGCTAACTTTTCTAACTGACCCTATCCAAGATCTCTTAAAATTCGAACAGAAAAGAAAACTTAAAACAAAACAAATTAATACAAGAAAAAGATAAAAGTAACCAAACCTTAAATGAAAAACTTCAATTCAAAATAAAACGCAGACACAAATCGGCAATATTCAAGCAGAGTACAGCAAGCAAGCCAAACAAGCACTGCAGCTAAACAGAGATGCCTCCAAATATTTCTAGCTAAATAAGGAATGCTATTTTTCAGCTCCTCCCACTAATTAGCTGATGTTATTCACTGTTTGCAAAGGAGTTCTTTGATAACTTTTCTAACTGACCCTGGTGAAGATCACTTAAAACTCCAACAGAACAGAAAACTTAAAACAAAACAAATGTAATACAAGAAAAAGATGAAAAAATAGAAGTAACCAAACCTTAAATGAAAAACTTCAATTCAAAATAAAATGCAGAAGTGATCAGCAACATTCAGGCAGAGTACAGAAATCAAGCCCAACAAGCACTCCAGCTTTCATATCGTTCTACCAATACGTTTGTACCATCCAGTATATTCTTAAATCATCCACATTTAGACATCCTCTTAATAGGGTCTATACTGAATTCTCGAAAGCCGACAATGTCGAATCTGACACTGTCGGCATGAGAATAATGAAACTGCAGAATGTCGAAGAAGTAAACAGAAATCTCCGTAAGGGGAGATTTCCATTTACTTTAATGTAGTGCGGCCTTGGAGTTGGTATATTTAAGTAGCGGGGTGTGTGGGGAGTGCAGGGGGGCTTGCCCCCCAGCCTACACCATTTAGTTTTTGTGTTTTTGTTTTAATTTTTTTTTGGAACATTCAATGTTTTAACAGTTTGATCGTTAAGGGTCGTCCTTTAGTGATTCGAACTGTTAAACATTCGATGTTTAATGTATCAAGCCTGGCTAACTCTCTCTAGAATGTGTAAAAATCTGTTAACCAGCTTACTGTGTCATTTAATTTAATCCTGACTTACGCTCGGGATTAACTCTAACCTGTGGAACTTGTTTAACTTGCTTACTTATGTAATCATTATAAATAGTCTGTTTGTAATATGTAATGCTGCATCTGCTTACCCTTGGAGCTTTTCTCCCCGGGCCTCCGCTGAAAATGGACATGCATCCAGTCGGACTATCCCAGTCAACAAATGTAAAATAAATAAAATAAAAATTAATAAATGTTCCAATATAGACCCTCTTAATAGTGGTACCAAACTGTGCTTTACTAGTTACCTTTCCCTTTTTCTAAAATCTCCTTGATATTTTTCACCCTCTTAAAAACTACAGAAGGAGCGTCTCTTAATTTTTGTTTCAGTTCTTTTTCTTGCAGTCCTGCGATTGCAGATCTATACATGTAATCAATTTTGAGGATGCCCATACCTCCTTCAGAACCAGTAACATATATAATATTGGTACACATTGATTTTTATATATCATTTGATAATCATGAAGCATTTTTTTTCCTGTTCAACTGATTCATTACCTTTTTGGGCCAGTCAATCACCCCAAAACTGTAAGTTATAGAACAGGAAGAGCAATTTTGTTATAGTTTGGACTCTGTTCCTAGATGTCAGGGCTGTTTTCAGTATTAATTTTAGTCTTCTAAAATACTCTTTAATGAGTTTTGTTCGTATTTGTTCATGTATGGTCGATCTTTCATCACTTCCCAAAGATTTATACACTCCCTTTTGCTCAAGTTCCTTTATATGACATTCCTGTCCCAGACTGAAAATATTCTGCTTTAAAGTTTGCTTTTGCACATTTAGCAGACCAAATGACATTCTTTTATCATACAAGAAATTTCTGACCACTTTCAGTTGTTCTTTCAGCTACTAATCTGATGAACTATACAGTTTTAAATCATCCACAAAAAGATGATGAGAAGTCTTTACATTTTGTTGTTGTCTGGGAGCCAAATTCTAACCATGATCTAATCTGTTAAGAAGACACCTTAATGGGCTAAGGACAAGACAAAAGAACATCAGTGACAAAAAGTCACCCTGGAATAGCCCCCTTTGAATTGTTATCCCTGGGATAATAATTTGTGCTTTATCATGGCTTAGTTGTAAAGTGGTTTGTCACTGTTTCATGGTCACGTATATATTAAATCTATGTACTTATGTGTAGTACTTATATGTGTACATATTATCCAGTCATTGAAAAAGAGAGGTTCTCAAAATATTTGTACTTTTTATAAATTTTTACAAGAGGGATTTGGAAGTACCAAAAGGAATAATCCTATTTTTTTAAACAATAAACATCATATAACTTGATTCCAACCATGCCTCCAAACTGCCCAAATAACACTATATATTAGCCTGGTCAGCATTTGTGATTACAGAGCCTATTTTGGAATTGTCCACAAATTTACTCACCAAGATCTTACTGGTTAGGGGAAAACTTGACATAAAAATAGAAAATAGCATAGGCTCAAGGACAGACCCTAGTAGAACCCCTGAGTTCATCCCCTTAAAATCAGAGGCTGACATTATTTCCTATCCAGTTTCCAACCCATCAAGCCAAGTAATAGCTTACTTTCTTTTCAACCATTAATATCTATATTTCATTATTCTGGACAATACTGAAAGCCCTTGCCAGATCAAGACAAGGCACATCAACTGGAAGCCCTGTATCGAAACCTTCCCACATCAACTGGTAGAAATAAGTAAATTTGCATGACAGAATTGGCCTACAGTAAAACCATGCTGGCATAAGTTCTGAGTATTGTTTAATAATGTTTCAGTATTTAAGTCAATTACAGACATTTTCAAAGCATTTTTCAGAGGACACGTGTCAAACTTATGGGTCTAAAGTTCTTCACCGAGGATGTGTCACCCCTTTAAGATTTAAAGTCTATTTGCAAATTTCTGGTGCAAAGTTGGAATTTAGAAATTCCTGAAATAAGTAAAGCAAATAGGGAGCAATATATTCACAAATGTTTAACAAGAAAAAATATTAATTCCACACAGACCACCTACTGTATAAGGCTTAATTGCTTTTAATGCTTATTCCAGAATATTGTTAGTTATTGTTGGGCATATGCCCGTGAATAAAAAGGATTTATCCAACACTTTCTCACCCGAGTACCAGGAAAGTATGTCAATTTATTCTTTCTGGGGTCAATAACAGGGCTATCACTTACTAGTAAATAACATCATGTAAGATAATTGGTCTATAAAATATCTGCTCCCTATTCAAATGTCGGGACTTGCAACACCCAAAACAAAGAAAAAAAAGACCAAAAATACAGGAGAACAGCAAATATCAGCTGTTACTCTTTTTCATTAAATTTGTTTTTTTGCAAGTGGGAGCAAGCATCCCTGCATCCCCAGATGTATGGAGCAAGCACCACATACCCCAAACTTATGTATACGAACTCTGTCATCTCCATACCGCAGAGAAAAAGGGAAGAATCCAAGAAATGGCAATCTCAGACTTAGTATATGTTAGCCTTGGTTTTTAGTCATTCAGTCTCCACATTTCTGGACTCACAATGGCGAATACCAACATTTTAAAAAGTTACCAAACAATGCACCACCAATCATCAACACAAATTGATTGGAACATATACTGGCAACACTGAAACATGCATGCTCCAAGTAATAGAAAAATAACACAAACCCAAAAAAAAAACAATTTCATGTAGGGGAGCATGACTCCACACACACCCTGCAACTTACATATACAAGCTCTGAGTTCAGGTTCCCAAACGCCCTAATGTTTATATGTATCCATTTCAAGATTGTACATTTGCAAAGAATTTGCATACTTCCCATACCCACTATTGCAGCAATCTCGCAGCAGTGCCTTCGATCAGCTGAACTGTCAACTAAAAGGAGTCAACAGATCACTTATCAAACAAACACTGTGATCAACCCAGAGGACTCTCTTCCCCCAACACACACACACATATATGACTGTCTCATAATTTCAAATGCTCTTATGAGTACATGCAAAAAGAGTGGTCATTTTAGACTGGATCCTATACCCACTATTGCAGCAATCTCGCAAGAGTGCATTCGATCACCTGAACTGTCAACTAAAAGGCGTCAACAGATCACTTATCAAACAAACCCTTGGTGATCAACCCCAAGCCCCACCACACAAACACACACACACACATGACTGTCTCATCACTTCAAATGCTCTTATGAGTGTATGCAAACAGAGTGATCACTTCAGACTGAATCTAAAATGATCGCAAATAAGTAAAACTAAATCTTTTTTTTTTTTTTTTTTTTGCAAGGTGACAAGCCCATCTGCATGAATATGGTTCGATCATCAGAACCAGCTCGGCCATTACATAGCTCAGGCAAGCCAAAAACTCTTGAGCTAAGACACTACACAGAATACCCATCTCCATATTACCTCAGATCAAGTTTGCAGCTACACAGAAAGACATAAGAATATGTATACAAAATTGAAGAGGCTATGCCCAAGGTTAAACCTGAAAAAGTTACCAGGACAAGCATCCGATCCTCCAAATAAGTCTACATGAGGGAGAAGAAAGTGGGCACCAAGGATAAATGAAGATTGACAAAACAGATGGAATGCAAAGGTAAGTACATAACTTCTTTATCTGATGTTGTCAATCTTTATTTATTTTTGACTCTTGGGACAGAGTCCCCAGCTACTCTAGAATCCTGGGTGGCCTTATGGACGGATATTCCTGAGAACCAAAGCCAAAGGATGCTCTTCCCCTGGAGATTAGCTCCAATTTGTAATGAGTGATAAAGGTATGCGGAGTAGTCCATGTTGCTGCTGCACATATTTTATCCATGGAAGCCTTGGAATGGAAAACAGCAGATGTGGCTATTGCCCTAGAAGAATGTGCTTTCACTGGCGCTGGTAATTGGAGATTCTTTTTATTGTATATGAAAGTAATACAGTCTCAACCACTTTGATAAGGTGACTTTTGAAACAGATTTCCCCAGAGATGGACCAGAAAAGAAGATAAATAACTGATCCAATTTTCTACACTCTTTAGTCCTGTTGAGGTAGAAATGTTAACCGTCTGCGAACATCCAATAAATTTAAGCAATATTCACCTTTGTTAGAAAAATTTGGGTAGAAAACAGGTAAGTCAATGATTTGATTAATATTATTTTCTGAGATCACCTTAGGAAGAAAGGATGGGGTGGTTCTTAGAGTAATTCTATCCTTTTGAAAAATCACATACGGGGGTTTTGAAGATAGTGCTTATAATTTGGAAATCCTTCTGGCAGAGGTAATAGCCATGAAAAAAATGATCTTCCATGACAGAAACTTTAAATGACATGTAGCCACCAGTTCAAAGGGAGAAAGCACCAAAGACTGCAAAACTAAGGTCAGATCCCAAGGAGCTAGAGGGTCTTTAAACGGAGGTTTCAGCTGTAAAGCTCCCTTCATGAACACTTTAATGGTCTTCAAAGCCATTGTGGAAAGTGGTAATAGCACCTAGCTGCACCCCAATAGTAGAAGTAGATGCTCCTCGATTGAAAAGTATCCCTAAAAATTCCATTACCTTTCCTACTGGTGTGGAAAGGAGGTTAAGGCCATTATTGCACGCACAAACAGAAAATCTTTTCCACTTGCTGAGGTAAAGTTTCTTGGTGGAAGGTCAATGGGAGGCCAGTAAGTTTTTTGGACTGGGGAAGATAAATTCTTCTGCTAGGCGACTAATGGAATTGGAGGAGCCAAGCTGTAAGCTTATGGTTCTGAAGACTGGGGTGCACCAGTCCCTGTGGATGAGACAGAAGATCCGTAACTGGGTCCATAATCCATGGACGGTGAATTAGATGAGGCCACAGGAAGAGGAAAGTACAGTTTTGTACCTACCATAAATGTAGATGTTCGAGTGTTCACCCTGCTGCAGTCATCACACTTGGGTTATCCTGCCGTCAGGCGGTCCCGCAGTGGGCCCGAATTCCAAAGTCTTGGTCCGGCGTCGGTTGCTGTCGCTTCTTTCCTGACGTCAGTGCACCAGGGGTATATAAGAGGCATCCAATGCCATTTTCTTCAGTTTTTCTTGCCCCAGATGTCAGGTGCCCCCAAAAGGTAGGCAATATATATATATATATATATATATATATATATATATATACGTATGGCTATATAAAAATCAAACAAAACCCTTAGGCACAAGCAAATACACCACAGAGGTAGTATAGGATAAAGTGGTAGAGATAAGTTCAGCTAGTTCAGGGGGGATGGAGGGAGGGTAACCTGGACTGCAGTACGGTGAACACTTGAACATCTACATTTATGGTAGGTACAAAACTGTACTATGTTCATCGTGTTACCCTGCTGCAGTCATCACACTTGGGTTGAATCCCAAAGCTAAGGATGGGAGGTGGAGTCAGACAGGGTTAGAAGAAGCTAGTAGGCCCTGCAAAACTGTAGTGGCAAAACCAGCTCTAATCTTAGAGTATAGAGGTAAGTGATAGTGTTTGGTAAAGGTGTGCACTGAACTCCAAGTAGCAGCTTCCAGAATATCCTTGGCTGGCACTCCCCTGAGAAAGGCTGCTGATGTAGCTGTAGCCCTGGTGGAGTGGGACCTAATGTTAGCAGGTACTGGTTTCCCATGATGTGTGTAGGAGAAACGTATGCAATGCCCTATCCATTTTGAAATGGTCTGTTTTGAGATAGCTTTTCCTTGTGATCCTGTAGCATTAGCTACAAAAAGCTGGTCAGTTTTTCTGAAAGCCTTAATTTTATCCAAGGAGTAACATAATTGCCTGTGAATGTCCAAAGAGTGCAGGAGTCTTTCCCCTTTGTTCTGGGGATTTGGGAAGAAGGTGGGCAAGTGAATGGTTTAGTTTAGGGCCACACTGGATACCACCTTTGGCATAAAGGAAGGATTAGTTCATAGAGAGACTCTGTCTTAATGAAAAATGATGAAAGGTTCCACTGCCATTAGTGCCTGTAGCTCTGAGACGCTTCTAGCTGAGGTTATTGCTAGTAGTAGGGCAGTTTTCCATGAAAGAAATTTTAAATCAGCTGAAAAAGCTGGTTCAAAGGGCGGCAGTGTAAGCTTTTCCAGAACAAAGTTGAGATCCCAAGTAGGTGCTGGAGCTCTCCTTGGCAGTCTTAAGTTCTTAGCCCTCTGAGGAACTGTCTTAGGAGTGGATGTGAAAATAAAGGAGGATCCGTGCTGTAATGAGCTGAAATTGCTGAGGCGTGGATCTTAATAGATGAAAAGGAAAGTCCTTTGTGTAACATCACAGTTAAATATTGTAGAATCTGAGGGATGTTTGGATCAAGGGGGTTTAGGCCTTTTTTCCGTTTGTCTGAATAGGTTTTCCTGGTGCTGGGCCTCCTGGCCTCCAGAATGAAATCCATAACAGCTTTGGATAAAGGTGTTGGCTGGTTGTTTAGGTAATTTGCCATGCAGCCAGGTTTAAAATCTTGAGCTGGCTGTGTAGAATCTGATGGTCTCGCTGGGTGAGCAGGTGAGGAATATGTGGCAAAATCCATGGTGGGCCGTGGGCCATGTTCCTTAAAATTGGGTACCAACGCTGGCGTGGCCAGTCTGGTGCAACGAGTATCATTTGTGGCCTCTCTAATGTGACTTTCAGCAGTACCTTTGCTAGAAGAGGCAGTGGAGGGAAGGCATACACTGTTAATGTTTTCCAACTGAATGAGAGGGTGTCCACTTTCCAAGCTAGTGAATGGAAGGTCCTTGTGCAAAATCTTTGAAGTTGGTGGTTGTGGGGGCTTGCAAACAGATCTATGTCTGGGCGTCCCCATTTTTGAACTTTCATTGCAAATAATTGCGGATCTAGTTTCCATTCGTGTGGATCCATGATGTTTCTGCTTAGGTCGTCTGCCAATGTGTTTTTCTTTCCTGGCAGGAATTGTGCTTGTAATTGAACCTGGTAAGACAGTGCAGTGTTCCACAAGGTCATTGCTTGCCTGCATAGAGGGTAGGAATGTGTGCCCCCTTGCTTGTTTATGTACCACATAACTGTGGTATTGTCCGTCTTTATTAGTAGTTGTCCTGGGTGTAGAAGGTCCTTGAAAGCTGTTAGGGCATTCTGCACTGCTAGCATTTCTTTTTGATTGATATGCTCTGATCTGATCTGTAGTCCATTTGCCCTGAATGCACTGCCCTGCCATGTGTGCTCCCCAGGCATAGTCCGATGCATCTGTTGTCATAGTTTACCTGGCTGTGGGTAAGGTGAAAGGCTGATCCTTGTTGAGGTGACATGCCTGTGCCCACCATAGAAACTCCTGTTGAAGGCAGGGAATGAGTGGTATCATTGTTTCCAAGCTGTGGCTGTGCTGAGTCCATACACTTTTTAGGTACCATTGTAATTTCCTCATATGCAGTTTTGCAAATGGTATTAGTAGTATGCAAGATGCCATGAATCCCAAGGCCTGCAGAATTTTTCTTGCAGGGAGTTGGGTCTTTGTTGCCATTATTTTGAAATATTGAAACAGCTGTTGTTGCTTGTCTAGAGTGAGATAAGCCATCTGGGCCGTTGTATTCAAGCTGGCACCCAGGAATATTATGTTTTGTGAGGGTACTAGTTTTGATTTCTTTTCGTTTACTGTGTACCCTAGGAAACTTAGAAGGTGTTTGACAAAAGCCAGATGCTTTAAAAGAATGTCCTTGCTTTCTGCTTGAATAAGGCAGTCGTCCAGGTATGGGTATATTTGAATTCCTCTTTGTCTGCAGTATGCAATTACTGGTGCCAGGCATTTTGTGAAGACCCTGGGCGCAGTAGATAAGCCAAAGGGCAGTGCAGAGAATTGATAATGCTTTGAACCTGCAATGAAGCGGAGGTATCTTCTGCAATTTTGTCTGATAGTGACATGCAGTTATGCCTCCTTGAGGTCCAAAGTGACTAGCCAAACATTCTTGCCCAGCATGGGAAGAAGTTGCTGTAGTGTTAGCATCTGGAATTGTGGTACTTGCAGACAGGTGTTCAGAATTGAAAGATCCAGAATGGGTCTCCATGCTTTGTCCTTTCTTGGGACTAGGAAGAGTCTTGAGTAAAATCCTTGTCCTTGCTCCTGTGCAGGTACCTGTTGAATGGCTCTCATGTTCAAGACAGCTATAATTTGTTTTTGTGCCTCTGCCTATTGATTTGGTGGCAGGTTTGGCATTCCTTTAATCCTTGGTAAGGTATGAAAGTGGAATTTGTATCCTTGAGAGACAATGTTTAGAACCCATTTGTCTTTTGTGATGATGCTCCAGTTGTCTGCAAAAAATGCTAGTTTTCCTCCCAAGGGAGTTGCCAGGAGAGATTTGCTTGGTAGTTTGAGGATAGAGTCATTGTGTTTGTCTTCTGCTAGCCTGGGGCCTGTCTTCTCCTCCTTTCTGGGTAGCAGAACCCCATTGGTGAGGTTTGTAAGGGCCCTGTGACTGGCCTCTGCCCCTTGGGCGTCTGTATTTGCCCCTCTGTGATCTGTCTGAAGCTGGAAAGGACCAGTTTTTTGTTGGCCAATTTCTGCTGAAACGAGGGGGTTGTACCTGCAAAAAATCCTTGACCGTTAGCATAGACTTTGCCTTATCCTCCATTTTCTTTAAAACCTCTTCTGCTTTGACACCAAATAATACATCCTGTTGTAAAGGTGCATCCAATAATTTTGCTTTAACATGGTCAGGGAGGGTTTGTTCTTTTAGCCAAGCATGTCTACGTATGACAGAGCCAGTAACAGCTGCTCTACAGGAAGCTTCTAATTAATCAAATCCGCATTGTATAGTATGTTTGCCCACCTGTTCACCTGCATGTAACAGATCCTGCATTTCCTTGAATTCAGGCTGTTCTGAATGTGTGCTCATTTTTTGTTTTAACTGAGACATCAGGAATTGCTGATATTTCAACATGTAAAACTGGCAATTTAATGCTCTCATAACCAGAGTTGCTGAGGTGTATATTTTCTTTCCCCATCTATCTAGGGCTCTGGAATCCCTTTCAGAGGGCACAGGATTTTTAGCCATAGAAGCTTTCGCTCCCTTAGGACCCTGGGAAATTGTTTCTGGGTCAGCTACAGGGCTTTTATAAAGGAATTTGTGTGAGTCAGGTACTCTGTAGTATCTGTCCGGTTTGGCTGGAGCAGGAGGAAGAGAGTCTGGATTTAAACTAGACTCCAAGTAAACATCATCCACAATATCTAAAACAGGAGGGATAGCAAAAGGCCTGTGCTGGGGTAGTAAAAGGAACTCTCGGAGCCTTTTCTTAGAATCTGAGTAATCCTGACCTTCCTAGTGGAAATGTTCCCTCATGGTATGTAAAGTTTCCCCAAAGGAGTAGTCTTCAGGGGGAGATGCTGAGGGAATAGAATCTTCAGCATCAAAATCCTCATAAGGTGGAAAAGTGTAATCCTGTTCCTCAGAAGAATCTGAGGAGAGAGAAACCTCGTCAGAGGATGCATAATCCTCCTCTTGTCTTGGTCTTTTATCAGGAGGGGGATGGGAACCCCTGATAAGGGTAATCAAATCTTCAGCCATCTTAAGTATCTGTTTCTTAGGCATGGGGCCTTGAACTGTATACTGATGTACAGTTTTCTTTGGTTTTAAAGGAGTTTTAAGTTTAGCATAAGATTTAATGGTGAGTGTTGTAGTCGGTCTGAAGACACTTTCTGCAACCGAAGGTGTTTCCGTTGCACCGGTGTTTAATTCTGCTCCGGTGTCGGTAGATGGCTGCGTTGGCCTAGTAAACTCTGCTTGAGAATCTGCAGCTGTCTGGGGTTCCAGCTCTGCAGTCGTCAGGGGCTGCGTAGGCGCCTCACTGAAAACCGGAGAACCGGCGACAGGCCCAACTGAGGCCTCGGTGTCTGGCTTATTCCTAGGCTGCCTGTCCTTATCCTTGCGTTTTTTATGAATGGTGGTAGTCGGCTGCTCCGACGGCATGATATAATTAAATTTCCTACCAAAGTAATGCCGTGCGAAGTCAAAATGGCGTTTGATAGTTCATTTATTAAACATAGAGCAAAACCGACAACCTGTGACGTTGTGGTCTGGGCCTAGGCAAGGAATACAATAGGAATGGAAGTCCTTATGAGGTATTTGCTTCCCACAAGAAATGCAATTGTTAACTTTTTCTGACATCGGACTGAGGCAAGAAAATGTTCCCCAACGGGGTACTTAGCTTTAATGAAGACTACAGACTGAAATTCAAATCAAAAATCTCAGGTGTCGGCTGACCGGCACTTGCGAACTGCTTCTGCTTCGGGCACCGCGCGGCAAGAAAGACTGAAGAAAATGGTGTCGGATGTCTCTTATATACCCCTGGTGCACTGACGTCAGGAAAGAAGTGACAGCAACTGACGCCGGATCAAGACTTTGGAATTCGGGCCGACTGCGGGACCGCCTGACGGCAGGATAACCCAAGTGTGATGACTGCAGCAGGGTAACACGATGAACATCCAGACTTGCTGAGGCCAGAAGGGTGCAATGAGGATCACCTTGCTTCTCAACCTGCTGGCTTTCTTTAAGAAGAGAGGAATCAGAGGGAAGGGGAGAAAGGCATACAGTAGTCCCGAGGGCCAGTCGTGAAGAACAGTGTCTCTTGGGAACTTCCTCTGAGGGGGAATTAGGCAAAGTAGCTGCTGCACTTGTTGTTTAGGGGTGATGCAAACAGGTCGCAGCAAGGTTGGCCCCAGCGATGGAAAATCTCCCTCGTCACTCTGGGATTGAGAGGCCACTCATGAGGCAGGAGAATGCATCTGCTCAGTTTGTCTGCTATCAGGTTCGAGCTCCCCAGGATGTGCCCTGCTATTAGAAAGGGGTTGGAGGATATTGCCCATTGCCACACTCTGAGAGCTTCTTGACACAGGGGGTAAATACTTGGTTCTGCCCTGTTTGTTGATGTACCAGGCTACTGACATTTTGTCTGAACTGCAATCGTTCCTAGAGGGAGGACAGCTTGGAAGGCTTGCAACACTAATAGCACAGCCCTCAGTTCCAGAACACTGATCTGCATAAGTGCCTTGGACTGTTCTTCCCAGATAATGCCCCCTCCCCCACTCCATCTGGGAGGCATCTATGGTCACTATGGCCTTGGGTTGGGATGGAACAAAAGGACGGCCTAAAAGAATTTCCTTGGATTTTATCCACCAGGATAAGTCCTTCTTGCAACAACTGGTAATTAAAATTGGATGCATCATTGGCTAGGTTAGGATGGACCATTTGGATGCTAGAAGCCATTGTAGCAGCCACATGTGAAATCTTTCTAGTGGAACTAAGGTTATGGTCGCTGTTATGGACCCTAATGCTCAAAGGACTAAAAGTGCAGGAGGGTTGTCTTTGGACAGAATGGCTTGTACTTGAGATTATATCTTCTGTAGCCTGTGAAGAGGAAGGGAAGCTACACAAGAGATGGTATTCAGACGAGCTCCTATGAACTCTACATCTTGAGTGGGACTTGGCTGAGATTTTGATTGGTTTACTGTAATGCCCAGATGATCGAACAGGTGCAGAATGAAGTCTGTTGCTTGAAGCAGTAGATGCCTGGTGGGAGCGTTGATGAGCCAGTCATCTAGATAAGGAAACACCTGGAATCTGTGCAGTCTCAAGTGTGCTGTTACTGCTGCCAAACACTTGAACATCCTATGGGGCTGTGGTGAGGCCACAGTGCAGCACCCTGAACAGAAAATAACTGGCTCCTAACCAAAAGCGAAGGAACCTTCTGGAGCATTTGTCCACGTTTATATGGTAATATGCATCCTGAAGATCTTTAAAGCACATCCAGTCGTTTTCCTCTAGAAAGGCAAGTATAGACTGAACCGTGACCATCCAGAATTTTGCTTGCTGAACAAACTTATTCAGAAGGCTGAGATCTAAAATCGGTCTCGATTTCCCTGTCTTTTTGGGCACCAAAAAGAATGCTGACTAAAATCCAGATCCTATCTGGTCTGGTTGGACTTCTTGGATTACTTTTTTTCTAGCAGCTTTTGAATCTCTATCGCTGCTTGATCCCTCTGAATGGCTAGAACATTTTTGTGTTTTTGTTTTGATTTTGGAAAGACAATGAAGGGAACATGATAACATCTGGCAATGATCTTCTGTACCCAAGTATTCAAAGTTATTTGCCGCCAGGCTCTTGAGTGCAGAGAAAATCTTCCCTCGACTGCTTCCAGAGGTAAGCAATCGAGCCCCCTTTCAGGAGTGCTGGTAGGACTGACCAGAGGAAAAATCTCTGGAACCCTGATTTTGCAGGTCACCTCTGCCATGGGGTTGGCGTCTTCCATTAGAGCTCCTCCCTCTGCCCCGAAGGGAGCCACCACCATATGTGTTCTGAAAAGACCCTTGGGAGTTTTTGAATCACATCTTCCCATTCCTCTGATTCCTAGAGTAGGATCGTTGGGGAGTAGAAAAATGTATGCCTACAGCAAATAGGGTCTTTCTATCTTTCTCACACCTGACTAGAGTTTCTTTCATTTTGGGGCCGAATAAGAACGATCCGTCAAAGGGAGCATTGATGAAGGAAGATTTAAATGGTTCAGCAAACTCACACAAGTGTATCCACATGTGACACCTTATGGCAATGGCTGAACCCGCTGCCCTGGTCATCCCATCAGCTGTATGAGCAATGAGCCTCATGTACGAGTTGGAAATAGACTCCAGGGTGGCTAGCTGGGAGGGCACTTTATCCTGGACCTCCTTATATACAGCTCCTGCTAAGGTATCTAACAGTTCCTTGATAAGATCCCTCTGGAGCCTAGTGAACTGTGCCATGAAATTCAAAGATCTTAAAATCAAGGTTGATGAAGCGTACGCCCGCTTTCCAAATCTGTTCATTGCCCTGGACTCTTGATTAGGGGGATGAACACTGGAACTCTCTTCAGCTAGTTCCTTTTTGGTGGCCACTGCCACCTCTATGGCATCTACCGCTAAGTCCTTAGCCCAATGTTGGTGGTCCTCTGGAGCTAAAAGTATTTCATCTGGTCTCTGGATAATTGGCTCTATGGAGTCAGAAGCCTTCCAAAATAGTCAGTGGGAGGGGTAACCCAAGAAGTAGATGGGCGAGCACCAAAAGCCTGCAAGTATACAGACTCTTCACAAGCAGGGTCTTTGGGCTTCCAGTTACCCCGCTGGTTCAGAATTTCTAGAATGTCTCCGAAGGTGACGTCTTCTGGGGTGACAGTGGGGAACCATCCCCATCATCGAAGTCCGTGTCTTCTGTAACAGATTCCACAGGGGAATCTAAGTGTTTCCTCTTACACGTCTTTTTCCTGGGTGGCTCCTCGGTCAGAATCTCTGAGGAAGACTCAGAAGAAGAGGGCACCTGTGCAGGGGAATCTTGCAGCTTAGGTGCTCGTTGTCCAGGCATGGAGGTTGGTGGCAGCTCTGAGCAACAGGGAGTCCTGGGATAAAACTCCGACGCAGAAGGGGTCAGCTAAGAGCCTGCAGAGGCTATTGCCCACTCCATAACCTGGAAGACAGGCCCCCCTGAAGAGGGATGGGAGCCTGGAATCGAGAACAACTACCTCAGAACTGAGGTCACACCTCGCTCAGAGAGACCCACCTCCAAAACAGGAGCCAAGGCAGAGCCCACATCAGCCAAGGTTCCGAGAGTCAAATAACATGGAATAAAAACCTGGAGCCAATCCAGAACCCTTGGACCCAGCACAGGAGCTATGGCCCCAGAAGTCCGTCAGTTCCGAAGGAACCAAGAGGGTCAAGGCAGATCCTGGAAGCAAAGGGGAAAAAGCTGTCGGCACCAGAGCAGATGGAAGTGGGTGGATTGGAGTCAGATGCTCTAAGCCCTCAGAAAAGGTTAAAGGAAGAAGATTTGGTGGAGTCCATTTAGAAAACTACCCAACTCCAGAAGGGAGAGGGGTCTGTGAAGAAACAGAAAAACCTCTGGCCACTAGGAGTTGATCCACCAACCTCACGATGTCGACTTCAGCTAGACTCCTGGAGGAAAGTACTGTTGTGTACACTTACCATAAATGTAGATGTTAGAGTGTATTCACTGTTGCAGTCACCACATTTGGGTTATCCCTGCCAGGGTAGCCCTGGGCCGGCCCAAATACCAGAGGCTTAGTATTTCTGCGTCGGTTGCTGTCGCTTCAGGGCTGACGTCAGGTTGTCAGTAAGTATAAAGTAAGGCAGCTGACGCAATTACATCAGTTTTTCTTGCCCTAACCTGTCAACAGCCCCCAAGTGAGAGCCAGGTTCTGGTGGAAGAACCTCACCAATAGAAAGTAAATACCAACATGTCCCTTGTAAGGAAAGAGAAGAAAGAAGAGGGGTATGGAGGGAGGGAAACCAGGACAGCAACAGTGAATACACTCGAACATCTACGTTTATGGTAAGTGTACACAACTGTGCTATGTTCGTGTTTCACTGTTGCAGTCATCACATTTAGGTTGATTACCAAACTGAGAAAAAGGCTGGAGGCAGTCAAGCAAACTACTGGCTGGTTAGGATGCCCTGCAAAACTGCAGAGGCAAACCCTGTCCTGGATTTGGAGAAGATAGGCAGGTGGTAATGTTTGGTGAAGGTGTGAACAGATGTCCAGGTGGCAGCCTCCAGGATGTCCCTGGTGGGGACTCCTCTGAGGAAAGCTGCAGAGGTGGAGGCTGCTATGGTGGACTGAGTCCTGACCCCCTTGGCGGGAGGCTTTCCGTGTTGTTTGTAGCAGAAATGGATGTAGTGTGCTATCCATTTGGAGATGGTTTTGCCCTCTGCCCCTGCGGCATAGCTAACCAGCAACTGATCAGACTTTCTGAAGGATTTAGTCCTGTCTAGATAGAATCTGAGCTGTCTGTGCACATCTAGAGAGTGCAGGATCCTTTCCCCCTTGTTCTGTGGGTTGGGAAAAAAGGTGGGCAAATGAATGGATTGGTTGAGAGCCACACTGGACACCACCTTGGGCATGAAGGATGGGTTAGTCCTAAGGGATACCCTGTCAGCATGGAATATGATGAAGGGTTCCACAGCCATGAGTGCTTGCAGCTCAGAGACCCTTCTGGCTGAAGTGATGGCCAGAAGGAAAGCTGTCTTCCAGGAGAAAACTTTTAGCTCTGCTGAAGAGGCAGGTTTGAAGGGAGGGGAGGGTGAGCTTTTCCAACAAAAAGTTAAGGTCCCAAGCTGGAGTTGATGCTCTTCTGGGTAACCTCAGGTTGCTAGCCCCCTCTTAGGAACTGTTTGATTAGAGGGTGTGAGAAAAGGGGCTGCTCAGTGGGAAAATGAGCAGAGGCATGAATTTTAATAGAGGAAAACAAGAGTTCACTCTGTAGCAGGTCAGCTAAGTAATCTAGGATGAGAGGGAGGGAGAGCTGTGCCATAGTGGCTCCCTTATTCTGAATCCAGGTGCAGAACCTTTTCCATTTGTCAGCATAAGACTTTCTAGTGCTAGGGCGTCTGGCCTCACGTATAACATCTAGAACCTGTTTGCGGAGAGGTTGGCAGATTGATTGGGGATTATGGAATAAGCCAAGCTGCCAAATTGAGTGTCTGCAATTGGGGATGCATGAATTCCCCTTCCCTCTGGATCAGGAGGTTTGGAATCTGAGGGAGATGCCAAAGTGACAGAGGGGACATTCTGCGCAGCAAGGGGTACCAGTGCTGGCGAGTCCAGTCTGGAGCTATAAGGATTGTCCTTGGTTTTTTCTCCTTTATTTTCAGCAGTACCCTGGGGATGAGAGGTAGTGGAGAAAAGGCATAGACCGACAGATTGACCCAGGGGAAGGACGGGGTATCCACTTTCCAAGTCGTGCAGTGATGCTCCCTGGTACAGAACTTGCTGAGCTGATGGTTGATGTGGGAGGCAAAGAGGTCGACCTTCAGGGTACCCCATTTCTGAGTTATTAGGGCGAAGGTTTTTCTGTTGAGCTGCCACTTTTGTGGGTCCAGAAGATTTCTGCTTAAGTGGTCCGCCAGAGAGTTGAGAGAACCTGGTAGAAATTGTGCTAACAGTGGTGTTGCATGGCAGAGGCTGTGTACCAAAGGGTCATGGCCAACCTGCATAGAGGGTCGGACTGAGTCCCTCCCTGCTTGTTGATATACCACATCACAGTTGTGTTGTCTGTTTTGATCAGGAGAGCCCATGGGGAGAGAAGGGGCATGAAAGCTATCAAGGCGTGCTGGACAGCTATCATCTCTTTTTGGATGCTGTGCATATGGATTTGCTATGGGCTCCATTGGCCCTGCATTCACCTGTTGTGAAGGTGAGCACCCCAGGCATAATCTGATGCATCTGTAGTGAGGGGCTGGGTGGCGTTAGGGTGGTGAGAAATGTAGTCCTTTGTTGAGGGAGCATGCTGTTGCCCACCAAAGAAAATCTTTTCTGAGGCATGGTATTATAGGTATAAGAGTCTCCAGGTCTAGAGAGTGTTGACACCAAAGGCTTTTTAGGTACCACTGAAGTTTCCTCATATGGAGTCTGGCATACGGAAGGAGTAGAATGCAAGCTGCCATGAACCCCAGAGTTTGCAGGATTTTCCTTTCAGACAGTTGGGGTCTGGTGGCTAGTTGAGAGAAATAGGATGACAGGAAGGTTTGCTTTTCTGGTGTAAGGAATGCCATCTGGGATGCTGTGTCCAGGCTTACTCCCAGCAATATAATCCTTTGGGTGGGTACCTGTTTGGATTTCTTTTCGTTGATTGTGTACCCTAGGGAGGTTAGTAAGGACTTCACAAAAGCCAGGTGCTTGAGCAGCTTTTCTTGGCTGTCTGCCTGAATTAGGCAGTCATCTAAGTATGCTAAATCTGGATATTCCTTTGTCTGCAAAAGGCAATCGCTGTAGCCAGACATTTTGTGAAAACTCTGGGAGCAGTAGATAAGCCAAAGGGAAGCACAGAGAACTGAAAATGCTGAGATCCTGCCCTGAAACTGAGATATTCCCTGCATAATTCCCTGATAGGGGTGTGGAGCTAGGCCTCCTTTAGGTCTAGGGTGGCTAGCCAAGCATCCTTGGAGACCATGGGTAGCAGCTGCTGGAAGGTGAGCATTTTGAATTTTGGGATCACCAGGAAGGTGTTCAGAATGGATAGGTCGAGGATAGGTTGCCAGGTACCCTCTTTCCTGGGTACCAGAAATAGTCTGGAGTAGAAACCTTGGCCTTTCTGTTCTGCAGGAACTTGCTCTACTGTCCACATGGAAAGCAGGGAAAGGACTTGCTTTTGCGTTTCTGCCCACTGGTTTTGAGGTAGATCTGGGAAACCTTGTGGAGTGCACAGTGTCCCAGGTTCCAACTCCACAAGGTTTCCCAGATCTACCTCAAAATCTAAATTGTTGGATGCCCCCTTGCACAAAGACAACTTATTTGGCACTAAGGCAGAAGAGGTCTTAAAAATGGAAGAAAAAGCAAAATCTATGCAGACAGTTAAGGATTTCTTACAGGTCCAACCACCCAGGTACAGCAGGCATTGTCTCTCCAAGCACCAGTCATTTCCTGCTCCCACCAGGTCGGTTCAGCCCAGACCCCGGGGAACCAGACCCCACAAACAGCAGCCACAGGGAATGCAGAGATCTAAGCAGTGGACAACCTCCACTTCAAAACCAGGGAGTTCTAAGCCACCCCCTTAAGGTAAGAACTCGCAGTGACTCTCCACCCCAACCCCTCCCGCTGCCCACCTCCACTTACCCCTAGGAGGAAAACTCTCCTTTCATGCAAACACATGGGCCATCATTACCAACGACCGCTGTATACTTTTTTACCCCATCTGTCTAGTGCTCGGGAATCCCTATCTGAGGGGGTGGGATTCTTAGCAGAGGTTGCTTTAATTCCTTTAGGCTCTTGAGAAATTACCTCAGGGTCAGCAGTAGAATTTTTAAAAAGACATTTGTGAGAGTCAGGGACTCTGTAAAACCTGTCTGGTTTTCTGGGTGCAGGAGGGAAGGTGCCAGGAGTCAAGCTGGATTCCAGGAAAACATCAACCACAACATCCAGGACAGGAGGAATGGCCAAGGGTCTGTGCTGTGGAAGACGTAAGAATTCCCTGAGTCTCTTTTTAGACTGAGGGTAGTCCTGACTTTCCCATTGGAAATGCTCCGTTAAGGTGTGAAGGGCTTTCCCAAAGGAGAAATTCTCTGGGGGAGAGGCTGAAGGAATAGAATCCTCTGCATCAGAATCCTTATAAGCAGAGAGAGGTTGCATGTCTTCATAATCAGATGCATCAGAGTCATTGGACTCCTGTTCAGACAAAACTACAGGGAACACATCTCTTTTTCTTTTGGAAGGGGTAGCTTGGCTTCCCCTGATCAGCATGATAAGGTCTACCGCCATTTTAAGCATTTGAGACTGAGACAAGGAAGCAGGTGACTGAGATTGGGCCATCCGTTTCTTGGGTGTGCTTCGTAACCTGGGCCTAAGAAACTTGGTAGTTTTCGAAAGAAGGTTAGTTGCGAAAGAAGTCAGTTTGTGTCAAGAATCAGTAGTGCGAAGGGCTTCCTTGGAAACCGGTGCCTGCTCAGCGGCTCCGGACCCATCTAAGGTAGAGACGACCACAAGATCCTTAGTCGAAGAAGAGTTTTGCGGCATACTAGACTCCTAAAGGGTCTCGGTAGAGGCCTGCAAATCCACAGAAGTGGGCATCAGGGGCTGTGGAAGCGTTTCACTGAGGACCAGAGAACTGACGACTAGCTTAATGGGAGTGTCGTCGGTAGGTTTGGACCTGTGCAGTCTGCCTCTGTCTTTATTTTTAAGTTTCTTCGGAAGATCTGCCATCGGATGGCTTGCCAAAGCCATATCAGAATTCGAGGACTGTAAGCGAAAATATCTATCTACAATTTAAGGGCCCAACGACGTATAGTTCTGGCATTGAACAAAACACAGATGTGACAACACAGGACGTCGTGGTCTGGGCCTAAGCAAGTGACACAATAAGAATGAAAGTCTCAGTGTGGTATTTGCTTTCCACAGGCGAGACAATTGTTAACTTTTTCTGACATTGGTTAGTGCAAGAAAAAAGGATCCCCAACGGGGTACTTAGCTTTAGAAGACTTCAGCTTCAATTCAGAAGACGAAACTCAGGCACTCGTGCGAACTGCTTCTGCTTCGGGCTCCATGGCAAGAAAGACTGATGTAATGCTATCGGTTGCCTTACTTTATACTACTGACGACCTGACATCAGTCCTGAAGCAACAGCAACCGACGCAGAAATACTAAGCCTCTGGTATTCGGGCCGGCCGAGAGCTACCCTGGCAGGGATAACCCAAATGTGATGACTGCAACAGTGAAACACAAAGAACATCAGACAGATAAGCCTCAGGGGGGATTCAGGTCTGTCAAGAAAGTGACTCGGGAGATGCCCCACAAAGGGATCAATAGAGGGTGAATACTTTGTCCTAGGTGTTGTAAGAATGTCTGCTTTTGGCACTGATGGAGGTTCTGATAATTGTGTAAGCATGGTAGGAGGAGTCAGTACCAACAGGGAAGCTGAAGCTGTTGGTACCAATGTGACCGGCATTGAGGTTTGTGGTGCCATGGTAGACTGTGCCGAGGTAGTTGGTTCCGAGGGTTTGCAAACTTTAGCTTTTGGTTCCAATGAAGTGCTGGGAGGGGAAGACTTATTTTTTTTGCTACTGGAGCCAAAAGAGATGGCACAGAGTGGCTTTTCTTAAGTCCAATATCAGATTTAGAGGGGGACGTGTCGGTCTTGGATATAGCCTCCTCAAAGGAAGACTTAATTAGATCTTTCAGAATTAATTTATTCTTTCTTTCGACTAACGCCCATTTGCTGAATGCCTAACAAATAGTGCAGTCTAGCTGCAGATGAGGCATGCCTAAACAATGCACACAGGAAGAATGCCTGTTGGAATTGGATTCTCTAGATCTAGGGACAACAACAAATTAGTACCATGGCTATTCCTCGACCCCTCAAACACCTCTGATATTGTCTTCCACAATCAACTTCTGTCCAAAATCTCTGATCTTAATTTCTCTACCTCCATACTTTCCTGGTTCTCCAGCTATCTCTCTATTAGATTACAGTCTATAAGATGGCTCTCCGCAACTTCCTCATTCCTTCAATTTCAGACAGGGGTTCCCCAAGGTTCCATCCTTGGTCCCCAATTATTCAACACTTTTACTAACAATCTCTCTCTGTCCTGTCCGGATTCCTCTTTAATTCAATATGCTGATGATTCTACAATTATATCTACATCTGACAATCTCTCCCACCTACTTACTCTTACCCAAGAATATCTTCCCTCTGTGCAAAAATGGTTAACATCTAATCAACTCCTTCTTAATCCAAATAAAACCAAACTCCTCCTGTTCCACCACAAATCTCTCCAACATCGCAAATCTACATTTACCATCTCCTCCCTCAACAACACAACCATCAAGGTTGAACCCCACACTAAACTTCTTGGGGTCATTATTGATGACCAATTAAAATTCAATCTTCACATCAAAAACTCCATAAAAAAACAAAAACATCAGAAACTAGGCCTTCTCTATAAAAACAAAAGATTCCTAACTAATGAATCCAAACTCAACATAGCTCAAATCTATCTTCTACTCACACTATTATATGCCACTCAATCTTTACCATCCTCCAAAGAAATCTTCTGACAAAACTCAAACTCACAACAAAATAGCTATATTTACTGCTAATCAACCTTACAACTCACATCATTGTCTATCACTACAAAACCTACAGTGGCAAGAACTTCACCACCAACTCCTACTGCCTCAACTAACGTTAACTCACTCTGTCTTACACAAACCCCTCTCTTGTCCTGATCTCTCTTCTATCATCTCTCCTTACACTCCCAACCATACACTCCGCAGCTCAGAACAACACCTCCTGCAGCTCTAAAAACCCAATAAAAACATTGGCAAACTTCTCTATAATTTCTCTATGGCATCTGCTTGGAATACCACCCCCCCTCCATTTAAGAGCCAGCTCTAATACTAATTATTAAAAAAAAAACATTAAAAGACAATCTACTACACTCCGGGACTTGCCCCTACTAAATATGCCTCCCCCCTACTTATTTCTCCTTTCCTTTCTATTAAACTATCTCATTCTGCCTGTATTCTTCAGGTAATTACTGCGACTGTGAGTCTGGAAAACTGTATTGCCATCTCTGTTATATTTTATATTACAACTTCATTCATCAGTTAGCCTGTAAAACTGAAAACTATATATGAATACTGTTACCCTGATTGTTAAAATCTTGTACTTATTTTGTTACTCATGTATATACTTTGTTAAGCTGAAAACTATATATGTACATTTTACCTTGTTTATTATTATCTTGTACAAATCTCTGTTATTAATTATTATACTTTGTTATGTGGAGCTTTTCTCCTTGGGTCTCCGTTGAAAAAGGGCACCTGCTCAGTTAGACCAACCCGATCAATAAATGTCAAATAAATAAATATCCTGACAAGCTATAGGTCAACCTGTGTGTCTTTAGAATCCCATAGCTCATACCTAGACTTACTACAGAAACTCACCATTAAACCAAATATCCTATTTATGGTAGACTTTAAGTACCCCTCTATAGACTGGGAAATGTTCACTCTCACATTACTCCCAGGCACAATGATTCCTGGACTTTATTAACACAAATACCCTTGATCAGGCAGTGTGCATAACCACCAGAGGTTCCAACATACTGAACCTCATACTTGACAATATGGAAGAATGCTGCACAACACCCCCTCCCTTCCCATGTCATGTCCTCACTGCTGAGGTCAGACCACAAAACTGTCTCCTTCAAAATAAAAATTAACTTGGTAACCCCGGCAAACCCTGTAACAGGAACTATTCCAAAGCAAATTATATCCTATTAAGCGATAGTTTGTCAAAACTGAATGTCCTACCCAACCCTAAGTTCACAGTAACCTGTGCAGAATTGTTCACAAAGACCCTGCACAACCATGTAAATGGCAGTATACAGGCTGATTTACCTACAAGTAAGCCCAAAAAACAAACTCTACAAACAAACCACAGTAATGGAATCCTAACCTTACTAGCGTATAAAATGTGTGCTAGTTTGCACTGCACTTGAATTGTTTTTAGTGCTGGTTTAGCTGCTTCTCTGTAACAAAAATAAATAATTTTAAGCTTCTTTCCTGCCTTTCCTGTAACTAGTCTAGTCCAGATACAGATTTGCTGTGGACTGCCTGTAAGCCTTCTAGCTTATCAGTGGGAGTGGTAAGCACTAGGTAGCCTATCTACCACAAGAGTGGTTTCTGGCCCAGAAATTGTAGTTTATTGGCCATTTCAGCAGTTTTTTCCATCTCCTTCAACTTTCATTTGCGCTTGTTTCTCACCTTTCCTATAACTAGTCTAGTTCAGATACAGATTTGCTGTATCCAAGACTGTTTGTAAGCTTCTGAGCCCCTCAAGCCTCTCTGTGTCGGAAGGAAGCCTTCTAGCTTGTCAGTGGGAGTAGTAAGCACTAGGTAGCCTATCACAAAAGGAGCGGTTTCTGGCCCAGAAATTGTAGTTTATTGGCCATTTGAGCAGTTTATTTCATCTCCTTCAACTTTCTGGTCTAAAAGGCCACTTTTGCGCTTTTCCCGCTTTTCCTGTAACTAGTCTAGTCCAGATACAGATTTGCTGTATCCAGGACTGTATGTAAGCTTCTGAGCCCTCCAAACCATTCTGTGTTGAGGGAAGCCTTCTAGCTTATCAATGGGAGTGGTAAGCACTAGGTAGCCTATCTACCACAAGAGGAGTGGTGTCTGGCCCAGAAACTGTAGTTTATTGGCCGTTTAAGCACTTTTTTCCATCTCCTTCAACTTTCTGGTTTAAAAGCCCGCATTTGCGGTTGTTTCCACCTTTCCTATAACTAGTCTAGTCCATATACAGATTTGCTGCATCCAAGACTGTTTGTAAGTGCCAAAGTCTGCTCTTCAATTTTTCCCTTAGATCTGCTAGTTCTCTCCTCTCCTGCGTTTTTACTAGCTTATTAGTCTAGCACTTTACCATACCAGACTTCTTGTAGCAATTATTGTAGCACACAAAGGGCTACCAGCACTAAACATTCTACAAGGAAACGGCTCCAGTACATATTATTAATGCCCACCCCTTCAGGCATGTCTAAACGTCAGTCCCTGTGCTTTCTCGTATTAACCTGGTGAACTTGGGCATCCTGAGGCAATGTAGCAACTGCCTCACGTACACAGACAACCCTCTCCTCTTAACTCCCAACACTTAAACTTGCGAGAGATGCACTTATATATCCAAATTGGAAGCCATGCACTCTCCAGCCAAGACTGAAATAGCTGGTCAAGATGAGAAGGCCAACACTTGCACCACACCACATGGAACACATGCCCTCCAGAAC
This sequence comes from Protopterus annectens, assembly GCF_019279795.1. Lineage (NCBI taxonomy): Eukaryota > Metazoa > Chordata > Ceratodontiformes > Protopteridae > Protopterus > Protopterus annectens. Next base: position 752,233,488 of record NC_056750.1, read on the forward strand.
ACACACCAGCACTGCCTTCACATAAAAACACAAACCACACACCCACCTTCAAAGAGGCTCTTAATAAAAATCTACCCAAACAACAGAGACCTCTAAGGCAGAAATGCACTCGACCACCACAACACAACACTAATGACGAGACATATAACTCTCCTAAACAGTGTGCCACTCAACCAAAGCCCCTAAGCCAAAACAGCATGCCCAGCACACTAGTCATAGCTGACTCGACAGTGAGGCAAACTGATGTCCCACTCACTAGGTTGAATAGGGAGAAATAACAGTCAGCTGCCTGTCAGGTGCCAGGATCCACCCTATAACGCACGCACTCAGGTCCCTCAACAACAGGTACAAATATAACCCTGTCACTGTACATGTGGGCGTGAATGACCTGTGACGTGCCTCCCTGGACTACATGAAAACAGACAAGGAAGAGCTCTCGGATTACGTAGCCCAGGTGGGTATGAACCTAGCTCTGAGCAGCATCTTACCATCACCCAGAATTATACCACAGTACAAGCAGAAAATTATTGATTTCAACAATTGGCTACGTTTCTGGTGTCATTCTAAGGGGATCCAGTATCCGTTTGCCTGGGATGACATGACTGACAGACCTCGATGCTTTGCCACAGATGGCCTGCATCTGTCACCCCTGGGCTTCCGGATACTGGTCAAGGTTCTTGCCAGCCCTACAGTGCCCTTTTTTACGTGGTGTTCCAAAGACCAAATTACCACCGTAACAGCTATAAACAAATGCAATCTGGGGGTCATGCTGCTCAACGCTAGAAGTCTAAATCTCAAAATGCATTCACTCAAAGCACTCCATAAATGGAGAACATCGACATTTGTGCTGTAACAGAGACCTGGTTCAAGGCAGCAGAAAGCACCCCTGCACTACCTGGCTATAACTCATTCCACACCTTTCAGCCCCAGAGCTTGGACCGAAGCTCCAAAGGCAGTGGTGTTTCCATATTCATAAAAGATGCGCACACCTCCAGACTAGTAACCCAACTTAACGCATCAGAGATACTTCAGATGCAGCGAACACTGGGTAAGACAGCAATTCAAGTCGTAGCCTGTTATAGGCCCCCAACCATGTCCCAAAACACTCACTCCACGTTCCTAAGCACCCTGGAGAATAATAGGGTCCAACCTAGCACTCTCATACTGGGTGACTTCGAATAGCCCTCTATTAACTGGGAAAACTGCTCATGTATCAATACACTTGCCCAACGTTTCCTGGAATTCATTAATTCCAATGCCCTGGACCAGCTCATTCTTACCCCCATTAGAGGTAGCAACATCCTTGACCTGGTCATTACAAACATGGGCGACCGTTGCTCTACACCAACAGTCAACTCCTCCCTGGTTAGATCCGGGCACAAACTAATCAACTTGTAAATCCACACCCCCCCCCCAACCCCACAAATATAACCACCATGAAAAACTTCTCCAGAGCTAACTTTGGCCTCCTAAGAACAGAGGTGACTAACTTCACGGCACCCATGCAAATGGAGAATAGTTGCATGATAGCAGAATCATACACCAATGCACTGCACGACCACGTACACAAATTTATGGATCTCGCCATACCCAATAGAACCAAGACACTCTCCTCCAAAAAAGGAAGCCAATCTGGTGGTCCCCTGCCATAAACAAACTCTACAACAGAAGGAGAAAACTGATGCAGAATAAGGTGAAGTCTCAAGACTTGAAAACTCCCTTATCAGCCTCAACAAAACGTTGAGATCTCTCATCAAACCCTCTAAAGCTAGCTATGAAAACAGAACTGCTGCAGATAGTAAAGACAACCACAAGGCCTTCTATAGTTATGTAAAGAACCTCCACGGCAATACCCAGATTTGCTCTGAGCTACTGCATAATGGTACCTCCTATAGCGAGCCAACATATATTGCCAATATACTGGCCTACAAATTCAGTGCCAACTTTACCCCCCCCCCAAAGGATCAATCACAATACCAGTAGACTGACAGGCACCCAGTATTACTGCTGCACAGGTTCAAACAGCACTGTCCAAGGCCAATAATACAGCTTCTATGGGACCTAACAATATCCCTGGCTGTGTTCTACATGAACTACAGAGTGAACTGGCACCTCACCTGTGTGCCCTGTTCAATCACAGCCTCACCTCAGGCTTTGTCCCTACCAAATGATGCACTGCTATAGTCATCCCTCTCCACAAAGGAGGAGTGACTACAGACCCTGGAAACTATCACCCCATTAGCCTGACAAGTCTGATATGCAAAGCTATGGAACACATCATCATGGACCTAATAAACAAGGATATAGGGAATCTCCAAACTCTGGATCCCACATAGTTTCGTTTTGTGAAGGGTAAACTATGCCTACTCAACTTGGTCGACTTCTTTGAGTCAGTCACAAGAGCTGTGGATGAAGGCAAGGTGGTTCATAGATCTGGCCAAGGCCTTTGATACCATTCCCCACTCAGGAATCCTAGAAAGACTCACTAAGCTAGACAACCCCAATATCACTAGGTGGGTTGCAAACTGGCTCACAGGTAGAACCCACAGTGTGAAAGTAGCTGACTCCAAGTCAGACTGCCGACCAGTCATGCGTGGAGTCCTAAAGGAATAGGTCCTGGCTCCTCTCCTGTTTGGTTATCTACTTCTCAGAAGTCCAAGTCAACACGAAGGGACTCTGGCTGACAAAGTTCGCAGATAATTGAAAGCTGGGAGCCGTTATTAACTCCACAAGTGATGCTGACATCCTACAGAAAGGCCACACTGAGACCAACGATTGGTGTCAGAACCATAGCCTTAAGCTCAATGTCAAAAAATGTGCCATCCCCTTTAGGAAAAACCCAGTTCCCATGAACTACCACATCAATGGTAGTTCACTGAACACAGAAGGCATTATAAGAGATCTGGAAACACAGGTTGACAGCAACCTCTCTTTTGACCACCACACTGCCACTGTGGTCAGAAAGTCCTTCTATGTAGCACATCTCATTACTAAGGGTTTTGCATACAGGAAGAAAGAGGTCATTGTCTCCCTCTGCTCTTCCCTCATTAGGCCAATCATAGAGTACAATGCCCCATTTGGCATGTACCTCACTAGACACCTGCAACAACTGGAGAGGCCACAAAAGTACTTCACAAAGAGGATCCTAGGCCTTAAACACTTGTCCTATATGGGCAGACTCAAAAAACACCAACTATTCTCTGTCTCATATCGCCTACTTAGAGGCGATCTCTGCTTGACTTACAAAGCCATGTCTGACCCAGCTCTGTTAAAAACGCTACATCTAAAGAAATCCTACTCCCTCCGCACCACACGCTCCAGAGACCTCAACTTCTTTACCACAATCAACAGAACGTGCTGGAGGGACAGGTTCATAACCCAGAGACTGCCCATGCTATGGAACAGACTTCCCATACATGTCAAACAGAGCACCTCACTGGCCCTCTTCAAGAGAAATCTTGATGAGTGGATGGGAAATAGAAAATTCACCCTGGGGATCACTCCAGTGGCTCTGCTCGACAGAGGCACTGGAAACTAAGGTCAGGTGGCACGATTCCAGGGTAATCCTATGGGCTAGGCTTGTAAAGGCTCCAGGGCCATTAGCCTAGTACACACCTATGAACCTATGAAAAGAGTCATGGCTAAAATCAGGAAGAGCAACACCCATAATGATAGGAGCACTCTAATTAAAGAAAACAGGAAACAAAAAGGATAAATTAAGTCTATCAAAGCCAATTACAAGGTCAAGAAACCTCAAAGTCAACACACCAATGTGCTGAACTGGTGGTCAGTGGTGCCACCTTCACTGAGCACAATGACATAGCTAATTTGCTGGCTGACAAATTCCTCTCAAATTTCATCCCGCACGCCCCCTGCCTTTCCCATGAAATACTTACTAGCATAACCCCCTCCAACTATTAACAGGGAGCACTTTAATGACATCACAAGACACAGTCTCAGAATGCAAAATTGTGAATGTTGGCCAACAGTAAAAACAATTAAACAAAACAAGAAACTAAGAGGACAAATGACGTCCAACAAAGCCAATTACGAGGTCAAGATAGCCTCACATGCTAAAGACAACCACAAGGTCCAAAAACCTCAAAGTCAGCACACCAATGTGCTGAACTGCTGGTTAGTGGTGCCCCCTTCACTGAGCAGAGCTGACAAATTAATCTCAAATTTTATCCCCCATTCCCGGCTGCCTCCCCTCATGAAATACTTACTAGCATAACCCCCCCAACTATTAACAGGGTGCAGGTCCTGTCAGCACTTGCTAAGTCCAAAAACACAGCCTAAATGGGCCCTGACAATATCCCGAGATGCCTTGTAAATAGCTTGAAACATGACCTATCAGGACCACTTGTGTCACTCTTCAATGACAGCCTCAAGACAGGCTTTTTATCATGAAAATGGAGGACTGCAATGGTTACCCCACTTCACAAGAAAGAACTGTACACCGACCCTTGAAACTACAGACCTATTAGTCCGACTAGTCCAATATTCAAGCCTTGGAACGAATTGTCATGGGAATAATTAACAAAAACACAGGCAACTTTCAGACACTGGACCCAATCAACTTTGGCTTTGTCAAGGGAAGATCATGTCTACTAAACCTGGTGGACTTCTTTGAGAAGGTCTCTAAGGCAATGGATGAGGGTAAAATGGTGCATACTGCCTATGTGGACCTGGCTAAGGTGTTCAATTTAATACCCCATTCAGGTACAGTTGACAAACTCACCAAACTAGGCATGAATCTCTGCGTATCTCACTGGATTGCCAGCTGTCTCACAGAACCCAGGAAGTCAGGATTGGTGACACCACCTCCACTAAGATATCGGTCATCAGCAGAGTACCTCAGGGGTCTGATCTGGGATCATTCCTATTTCTTATTTCTTTCTCAAAGGTAAAGCCTAATATCAAGGGCCTTTGGCTGACTAAGTTCACAGATGACACCCCTAAGAGTTCACCCAGAAGTCAGGGATCTGGAAGCATACATCTACATTAATTTGGCCTTTGACCAAAATGTGGCCGTGGTAGTAAGAAAAATCATTCTATATTGCCCAACTTATAAGTAACAGTGTGGCATCCTGGTCCAAGGATGTCATAATGTCACTTTATTTGGCCTTTATTAGACCCATCACTGAGTATAATGCCCCCTTTGGCACGTACCTGACCAGACATATACAATGGTTGGAACGGCCACAAAGGTTCTTTCCAGGAGAATCCTGTGTATAAACACATTGTCCTATACAGATAATTTTAGAGCTCTATCTCTGTACTCATGCTACTGAGAAGTGAACTATGCCAGGCATACAAGGCATCCTTTGATCCAGCTCTGATGGATCTTTTGCACTTCCACAAAATGAATAGCATCAGAACCACTACAACTAAGGATTTAATGTTGCTTGTGACATAAATAAGACATGTTGGAGAGACAGATATGGGTCTCAGAAGATCCCCATGCTCTGGAACAGGCTCCCCAGCCTTGTGAAGTAAATACTATCCCTAACCCTATTTAAGGGTAACCTTGACTGATGGATAGGAATTCGAAAACTGACCCTGGGTCTGGTCCAATGTCTCTGATAGACAAAGACAGACAGTAATGCCCAAACTAGTATACCGCCCCCAATAACCTCTAGAATCTTCCTAAATAACATATTACCTCCTATTAAATGGCCAAGACACAAAGGGACACAACTGGGTTGGAATGCACCACTAGGCTAAGTATCATAGGAAGTTACTAGGCTATTGGCCCAAAGTCCCTTATAAGCCTAGCCAAGAGTTTAGCCCATGTTTAGACAAGTCAGCACCCAGAGCCCCTGTCCAGCAGGGACACAGGTGGAATCCCAGGAATGTATTTTCTGTTTCTCATCCAGTTATCCAGGTTGCGCTTAAAAAGGGATAATGAAGTACTCTGCTTGACGTGGAGAGGCAGTCTATTCCACAGATGGGGTAGTCTCTGGGACACAAATCTGTCCTACCAACAAGTCCTACTGATATCATAGACCAGGTTGAGGTTGTGCCTATGGGTTGCTCGAGTGGAGGTTGACTTGCGGATATGCAGCAGTCCCATCAAGGCGGGGTCTGAGATTGTTGTGTATGCCAGATGGAGGTCACCTCTGAGGAGTCTGTATAAAACTGAGTAGAGGAACAGAGACTCTAGCCTATTTGTGTAGGGTAGGTGTTTGAGACCCTGGATTCTCCTGGTGAGGAACCTCTATGGTCTCTCCAGCTGCTGCATGTGCTTTGCAGGGTATATGCCGAAGGGTCGTTGTATTCAATACCTGGTCTTATAAGGGAAGAATACAGGGATTGTATGACCTCTTAGTCACTAGATGAGATGCCCTTACTTATGAGGTGGGCCATGAAGAAAGCTTTCCGTACAACGGAAGCAACATGATGGCCAAAAGTCAGGTTGCTATCAACCTGGGTGCCCAAATCCCTCACTACTGACTGTGTACTTGGGACGTTGTTATTAATGTGATATGTGAGGACGTCACTCTCCCCAAAGGTGATGATGATGCATTTTTTGGCATTCAGCTTGAGGCCATGTTTCTGGCACCAGTCATGACGTCCACATCACTTGGGGAATTGATGAATGCGCCCAGCTTGCAGTCATCTGCAAACTTGGTCAGGCACAGCCTGCTGGTTTTAGCCTGCACCTCAGAGAAGTATATCCCGAATAACAGAGGCCCCAAAACCAATCCCTGGAGTACGCCACTCATAACGGATCTACTGCTTGAGATGGCTTCCCCTATTTTGATTAGGTGGGTTCTATCAGTCAGCCAGTTTGCTACTCATCTGCTAACATATCATTTGATGCCTAGTTGAGAGAGTTTATCTCCTATGCCCAAGTGGGGAATAGTGTTGAAGGCTTTGGCCAGGACAAGGTAGGCGGTGTGCACAGTCTTCCCCTTGTCCATGGCTTTGGTGACCGTCTCAAAGAAGTAGACCACATTTCACAGACATGATCTCCTCTTGACAAAGCCAAACTGTGTGGTGTCAAGTGTTTGGAGGTTGCCAATGTCCCTGTTAAAGAGGTCCATGATAATCCGTTCCACGGTCTTGCAGATCAGGCTAGTTAGGATGATGGGTCTATAATTTCCTGGATCGGTGGATGCTCCACCTTTGTGTAAGGGGATGACAGTGGCGGTACTCCACTTGGCTGGGACAAAGCCGGTACTCAGGCATTGGTTGAATAGGGTACCTAATGCTGCTGCAAGTTCATGCCCAAGTTCATATAGGATGCAGCCTGGGATGTTGTCGGGTCCCATGGAGGCTGCATTTTTTGCCTTTGAGAGGGCAGTGATGACCTGCTTCCTAGATATAAGGGGTGGGGGGCAGGTACTGGGGATGTCGTGATTTACTAATGGGGGACAGACAGGAGAGGTTTCGCTGAATCTGTCAGCCAGTAGATTGGCTATATCTACAGCATTTGTGTATGTGATGTCCTTGACCACCAGTTCTGAACAGATTTCTGTGCTTCCTTTGAGACTGCGGACATATGAGAAGAAGGCCTTATGATTGTCTCTAGTAGATGCGGCCAATTTGGACTCAAACATGGCTTTAGAGGATTTCACTACTGCTCTTATTTGCTTGTTCAGGCTAAGGAGAAATTGCTTCCAATTGGGCACCTGCTCCTTCTTGGTCCTGGACACCTTTTATTTCCTTTTGTTATATAGTTTATTTACTGAAGATGTTCACCAGACAGATTTACTCTTACTTGCGGAGGATGACTTTGTCCTGTTAGGTATTCCTGATTCCCTGCATCTATATAAATGCTCGTATAGCACTTTGGTGTAGATCTGGACATTGGTGCCATTTCCTACTGTGGGGTAGGTGGCTGTGAAGCTGTTTATACTATCCCACTGGAGGTTGTAATCAGCTTTGGAGAAGTTTTTTTGTTTTACCCTAGTTAGAGGGGGGGGTCAGGGGAGATGGTGACTTCAAAACTGACCGCTTTATGGTCGGCTCTTACCAGGGAGGAGGATACAGTAGCGGTGCTGCAGTGGTTACTCATGTTGGTTAATACCAAGTCCAAGATTTTATCACCTCTTGTGGGGGTATCGACTAGCTGTTCCAAGGCATTTGCATTGATAAAACCGAGGGATCTCTGGGCATTTGTGTTCTTGCATGAGTAGTTTTTCCAATCTATGGTTGGGTAATTAGTCACCCAGGATCAGGGTAAAGGGTTGAATCTTGATAGATTTGAAGAGGTCCAGATAGGTGGAGTGGGTATCTTGAGTCAAATCTGGGGGCCTGTAGCTAGCTATAATTTGAATAGGGATCTTGTCAACAGTTAACTGCACCTGGAGTGTCTCCTGTGCATCATACTGTTTGACCAGCCTGAAGGTGTGTGTGTGTCTTTAATATATATTGAAACTCCACCTCCTTTGGCTTTGCTCCCCACATTTTGGGGGCTGAACCCTGCAACAGCTGGAAAGACCACATACGTACCTCACCAAGAGGATCACTGGCCTCAAACAGATGCCCTATGCAGCTCGACTGAAGAAACTCCTGCTGTACTCGGATGCATACCGCCTACTCAGAGGTGATCTCTGCCTGACATACAAGGCCATGTCCAACCCAGAACTGATGGACATGCTCCATCTAAAGAAAAGCTTATCCCCTCAAGCCACACGCTCTAGAGATCTAAACCTCACCACAACAATAAATAGAACGTGCTGGAGGGATAGATTCCTGTCACAGAGACTTCCCATGCTTTGGAACAAGATTCCAATCTACATTAGGCAGAGCTCCTCGCTAACACTCTTCAAGAGAAACCTTGACGAGCGGATGGGAAACAGAAAGATTACCCCAGGGATCACTTCAGTGGCTCTGCTGGACAGAGGCACAGGGAACTAATCTAAGGGGGCGGCGAAAGCCAACACATTCTGGCTAGGCTTATAAATGCCTTCGGGCAGATAGCCTAGTACCTACCTATGAACGTATGATAGGATGAGTAACCAGGTAAGGTTGGGGTGCTCTCCACAGCTTTGAACCAGGTTTCTGTGACTGCACAAATGTCAGCATCTTCCAGGATTAAGAATGCTTGCAATGAGTGCAGTTTCATGTTTAGACTCCTAGCTTTTAGCAGCATGACCTTTAATTTGCATTTTGTTGAGATTTTTATGTTGGTAATATCAACCTCATGACTTTTCCTAAAAAAGGCACTATGATGGAGACAAGGGCCTTTGCCAGAAGCCTGAAGCACAACTGAGATAGATGCAGGCCATCTCTAGCAAAGCATCGTGGTATGTCGATCATATCTTCCCAGGCTGTCAGGCACTGGATCCCCTGGAATAACACCAGAAACTAAGCCAATTGTTAAAGTCAATCATTTTCTGTTTGTATTGCGGCATCATTCTGGGTGATGGTAGAATGCTGCTTATAGCTAGGGACATACCTGCCTGGGACACATATTCAGCGAGCTCAGGCAAGTCTCTCTTCATATATTCCAGGGAGGTATGTCTCAAGTCGTTCATGCAACATGGACTATGACAGAGTCATAACAGTACCTGTTATAGACAGACTGGAGTGCGTGTGTGATATGGCAGATTCTGGCACCTGACAAACAACTAACCGTGACTTTCTCCTTATCCAGCCTGGTGAGAGGCACATATGTGTGTCTCACAATGGAGTCTTCTATGACTAATATGTTGGGTTTATGGTTGGGCCTTAGTGGTTGTGAGACACGTTTATGTGGACTATGCATGGTATGTGGTGTGGAGGGTTGCAGTTCTCATGATTTCTTGACTCTGAGGTCTCCTTTGTTTGGGTTTGTTTTTGTTGACAATCTCCTCATAGGTGGGTGCATGCTGTGTAATTGTGGGTGGTGTCTGAGGTGTAGCGATTGTGCTGACAGTCTTTTCAGTGCCAGATAATACTGGCTTGTGAGGGTCCTAGGTGGTAGTAGTAGATGGTTGTCTGTGTACATGAGGCAGTTGCTACACTGTCTCAGGATGCCCATATCAACCAGGCTGGCAGGTGAAACCATAGGAAATCGTCCATACATACTTATCAGAATCTGATGGAGAGAGGCCAGGGAGAGCTAAGGGGTAGGCCTAAACCCCAAGTGCTTAAACCAAAACCAGGAGGCTTAGAATAACACTTAAAATTTGAACAAGCTAAAAACAAGCAGTAATAAATGCAGCAGAGAAGATGCAATTGAACACTTTAGAGAACAAGTAGCAGACGAAGTGATAGAGCAAAAGGAGGAAACACAAATACAGTAAAAGCTACTGAATAAAGTTTTTTTTTTTTTTTTTTTTTAGTAAAGTGGAAAGGGAGAAAGCAGATAATTCAAGGTTAAGAAACTAAGGGGGTTGGCCTTCCCAAATGTTCTCTCTCTATTAGGTAGAATGAGCTAATGATACTGGACTGGGAGGAGGTCTCAGATCAAATTTACACTAGAGGCGGGCAACTGCAAAGCTACTAAATATAAGAACAAGACACCAGTAGGGATGGAGGGTGGGAAGCTGTGCTACAGCTATTAGCTACACTATTTTAGGCAGAAAAAAAATACAGAAATGTTTATCACAGCAGAAAAACAACAGTGATACACTAAGTGAAAGTTTTAAGCAGACAAAGGAGCAAGGAGACTCTAGAGAATGATTTTAACTGCAAACAAATCAGTTATATGATACACTCCTTGGCAGGAAATCAGAACAAACAATCAAATGCTTAACAAATAGAGAAAATTTCTAGTTAATACCTTTCACATAGTGAAACTAGCTAAAAAAGCTTTACAAACAATGTGACCAGTAACAAAAGTGATTTAAAAAGCCCTTGTAAGGCAGACCATTTTAGTGCAATAGTGCAGATTAGTTTATAGCAATTAAATACAGTAAAAAATAGTCGGCAGCAGACAATCTTCTTCTTTCGGCTTTTCCCGGTTAGGGTTCGCCACAGGGGATCACCTCTCCGCTCATGATTGGCAGTGGAGTTTTACAGTGTTGAGTTGCCAGCCCGGCGCCCGACCTTCCACAGAAGGCACACACATGCATGCACTCACACCTAGGGACAATTTAGGGTGTCCAATCCACCTACAGCATGTCTTTGGGATGTGGGAGGAAACCGTAGCCCCAGGAGGAAACCCACGCTACCACAGGGAGGACATGCAGACTCAGCACAGAAGACACCTCAGCCGAGGACTGAACCGGAGAACCTCTTGCTGTGAGGCGGCTATGCTAACTGCTGCACCACAGCAGCCACCCAGGCAGCAGAGAATAAAAAGTGCTATAAATGGTTAGAATAAAACAATAACTAGTAAAAATAAGCAAACATGTTTTGGCGGTTGTTAGCCTAGTATATGACTATGAACCTATGAAAACTCTCCTATACTCCCTCTCAATCATTTTAGTTGTCTCTGGCTATTTGGCTAACAGTGTGAGAATAGATTGATTGAAAGAACATTCTTGAATAATATCACTGGAAGAAAAACAAGAAAAGAAGACATGAGATGAAGGAAAAAGAAAAGCACAGTTGTGTAAGTCCTACTTATCTGTAACAGTGCGTGCTCGTAGAACACACTGCCTTACTGGCATTCAGGTACTAGTGTCCTGCTACCCTCCTCTGGTAAAGCTCATAATCCCCCCCACCATCTGTCTGTGGGTGTGATGGACCAGTCTCCTGGAACTACATGCAATGCCTTACAGACCCACAGGCAGGTCCCTTTCAATTTTTTAGGGTCTAGCAGGAGCAAAATATGAAAACACACACATGCACATACAAAACATTAAAGGTTGTGGAGCAGTGCTTAACTGCATCCCAAACACCAAGCTATGTACATCCAAAAAATGGGGACAGTGGGTGGGTACTGTCAGTAAAACAGTGTGCTCTACGAAATCTACAGTTACAGGTAAGTAGGACTTATGCAACTCTACTGTGCTCAACAAACACACTGCCTTACTGGCTTTTGGGTAGATTCCCAACGCTTACTTAACCTGGGAGGAGGAAGGATAAGGGTCCAGGAGCATATGGAGAATAATCTTAATGAAGCCTGCTCTGAATCTAGAAAAGGCATCCGACTTGTAATGCTTTGTAAAGGTATGTACAGAAGATCAAATTGCTGCTTCTTAGAATGCTTCTAGAGTCATTTCCTTTCCAACATGCCACTGAAGAGAAAAAGGCCTTGGTGGAATGCACATTTACCTTGCCTGAATTCGTCTTGTCATGGTGAGTATAACAATATCAGAGGGCAATAAACAAGCAACAGTTTGCTTAGAGACAGGTTGATCCTTCTTTGCCCCGTGTAGGAAATAAAAAGCATTTCAGCCTTCCTGAAAGATTTCGTTATATCAAGGTAGTACTGGAACTGCTGGTGCACTCCCAGGTATGAAGTATCCTCTCTCCCTTTCTATTAGGTTCTGGGAAGAGCGCAGGGAGGATGACAAATTGATTGAGAGTAAATCCTGAGTCCACTTCTGGCATGAAAGAGAGGTTATTGAGTAGCACAGTCCTATCCCTGTAGAAAAGAAGGTAAGGTTGTCCCACCAAGTGAGCTTACAGCTTGGAGACTTGTCTTACAGCTGTCGGAACAATAAGCAAAACAGTTTTCTCTGTTAAGAGCTTCGAGTCAGCCTGAGTATCAGATTTTAAAGATGGTAAGGTCAATTTTTCCAGAACACAATTGAGATTCTACAAAGAAAGAATTTGCTTGCAAGGAGGTCTCCTTTCATGAAATGTTTTACGAAAAGAGAGGAAGAAAGAGAGAGAAATCCACTGACAGACAAGCAGACACGGCTGCTAAATGCACCTTAGTAGTTGCATATGGTAAGCCATCCTGCAGTAGCTCATACAAATATTTCAAAACAAGAGGGATGTTAACCTCAAGAGACCCTCTGTTCTCACTTAGGCATCACTCAGAAAACCTCATCCATTTGTAAACATAAGATTTTTTAGTAGCGGGTTTTCTGGCCTAACCAGTACCTAAACATAGTAAACCCTGAATCATCCCAGCTGTCAGCTGTAGTTGCTACAAACTGTGATAAACCAATCACCCCAAGACTGTGTGAGCAAATACAGAGTGTGAGGAAGTCTGTGGTAATTGCCCTTGGCCAATACCATTGGGAGAGACAGACAAGATTGCCTGGACAAATAAGGGGTCGTCACAATGATTTTTGGCATTTCTTTCTGAATCTTCAGAAGTGTCTTGTGAATCAGTAGAAAGCGTGGATAACGTTTTCCAATCAGATTAGCTGATTCAAATGGGGCAAGTGTTTTTTTTTTCTCTAAGATCCCCTGATCTAGTTTCCATTTGTGAGGGTCTGCCCTTGTCCATTTCAGCCTGTCTGCCATACAGTTTTGCTTTGAAGTAATGTAAGATGCCTGTATAATGAGACTGTTCTGGGAAGATATGTATCACAAGCTAACTGACTAGTCTGTGAAGGGGGCAGAGCCTAGTTTCCCCCTTGTTTGCTGATGTACATTACAGTGGTATTGTCTGTAACAAGTTGAAGAGGTTGAGGGGACCAAAGATGTTTCAGAGAGTTGAGTACCCTGATCAGGGCAAACATTTCTTTTATATCTATTTGCTTGTGTCTGTCTTTGGTATCCCACAAGCCTTGCACTTTCATCCCTCATGAAACTACTCCCCAAGCAAAGTCTGAGGCATTTGTGGTGATGGACTGGTTTGGAGCAGGAAGGAAGAAGAGGAGACTGGGGTTTAGGGAAACTTGTTGTCAACATCAAGCAGCTTTCCTTCTGAATAAAAACAGCACTGGCATTTGAAAAGACAATGGATGTTGGTGCTGGAACCAAAAAGACTTCAGATACCATTGTATCTTTATCACATGGAATCTTGTCTGGGGTACCATGAGAATCATACATGCCATGAGACCCAAAATCCTAAAGTATTCCTTCACAGCCACCTAAGTCTGAGTGGAAAACCTTAGAAATAGATCTTAATAAATATCTATTTTTTTTTTCTTGTGGAAGAAAGGGTCTTTGAAATGAGATATCTAGGTGGCACCCCAGGAATACCAACCTGTGTGAAGGAGACAAAAAAACTTTTGTGTGTTCTCTTGGAATCCCAGCTTGTGTAAGATATCTCTCACCCACGTGAGAGAGATTCCAGACACTTAGAAAAACAATCTGCAAAGAGAAGCAAGTCATCTAACTATGGAAAAATATGGATATGCTGTAGCCTGCCATGAGCTGTAACTGGAGCTAGACACTTTGCAAACACTCCTGGTGTAGGGGATAGTCCAAAGGGTGAGGAAGACAACAGATAATGTGATCCAGACACACAAAATATTAAAAAACACCTGCAGTACAGATGAACAGAAATGTGATGGTAGGCATCTTTTAAATTTAGTGTTACCAGGAAACTTGAATGAGAAGGAAGAGCTAACCGGTTGTGAAGCGCAAACATTATGAACTTGAGCAGTGTAACAAACAGCTATACCAAATAAGGAACTGGTCCAGAACTGCTCTCCAAGCATTTTCCTTCTTTGGCACTAAAAACATCCTTGAATAAAACCTTTGCGCTATCCTGAAAACCAGAAGTGATTCTATCACTCCCTGGGACAACATGTGTTGAAGGACAAGGGGGAAATAAAGGAGAGTCTAGTCTGGTAGGTGAGAAATTACCCTCTGGAGAAGACAGATTTCATCCCACTGGTCTGTAGTCTTCAAAAATGATCTTAAGATTCCAATTGCCAAAGAGAAAAATGGAGATTCAGACTTACTGGAAGGGAAAGGGGACTGCTAGGGTGGGAAGGGAGAACAAGGCCCCTTAAATAGTCAATCTGACTTGTTGCACTGTTCTTGGTTTTGGTGGGTTCCTGAATTCGTTTTGGAATCCCACTGACATTTTTTAAATGTGGTTACATGCATTTTGATGAGAATGTGTTTTTTTCTTTTCTTTTTTTTGACTAAAACTAGATGAGGGGTTAGAGAATCCCTTAGAAAATGTGGAAAAGGTAGGCTGAAAAATCCTAGTGTGTCCCTGTATCAATTCACCCCTTTCATCTCACTTTTTGATAACCTCTGCAACAGGGGGACCAAAAATTAAACATCTATCCACAGGAGAATTTAAAATTTAAATGTTCACATTATCTGAGGCTTCTGAGAACACAGCCAGAGAAATTTCCTCAAAACAGTACCAGTGATCAAAGCCCTGGAAGAAGTATCAACTGAGTCACACACACACACACACACACACACACACACTGTAAACAATGAGTTGTGACTTGTACAACAGATAAAACAAAATTATTTCAGGCAATTTTTTTCTCACAAGAAGAAACTGCAGAGAAAACGTACTTTCACAGAATAAACTTTAACATATGGGCCTGACAATTCAAAATTCTGAAAATCAACGTTGCAGAAGTATACACTTTTTTCCATATTTATCAACAATCTTCCCATCCTTATCAGAAAAAGTAAGACTGGAATGAGACAAATATTTAGCAACCTAAAGCTGTAGCTGCTGGGTCAGGTTTGAGAAGAGTGTATACAAACCTAAAAGACTGAGGAATTTTATAAATTCTCTACACCTTTTCAGGGGCAGCAAGGTGACTATCAGGAAAACTGCAGACAGTGAAATATACCCACATCCTCCAAAGATGACAGAACTGGATGAATGGGTGAAGATTCTGGACATTTCTTCTGTAACAGCTCACAGTATTTTCTAAGGGACTGAGAAAGCTCAGTGGTCTCCTTCTTAAAAAAAATAGCACATTCTGGAAACAGTCTCAGAGAAGAGAATGAGAAACCCCCACAGGGAGAAAAAAGAAGTTATGTTCTTACCATAACGTTCCATGTGGAGTGTTCATCTCGCCTTTGTTTTTACACACGGGTTCGGAGCCGATCCTCGGCTCCGAGTCGGCTGCATAGCAAAGCTCTGCATCTAAGAGAAGCTCAAGACCAGGCTATATCCCACAATCCTCCCTGCCATTACTCAGATCTAGTTTGCAAGCAAACCAGAAAAAAACAATAACCCTGAGGTATTAAGGCTACATACTGCTACAAAGGAAAATATTTAGAGACACCATCTCACTGACAACCAACTAGGGGTAAAGAAAGATACCCGGAAGAGGTAAAGACATGTGGACCAGACTCTAGTCCTACTCGTTCTTCCAAACCGTGAGGGAGGGAAAGGGGGGGAATGTAAAAACAAAGGCGAGATGAACACTCCACATGGAACGTTATAGTAAGAACATAACTTCTTTATGTGAGAGTGTTCAATCTCGCCGTTTGTTTTTACACACGGGTAGCGTCCCTAGCTCCGTCACCCTGAGTGACTCATGGAAGAACGTTCCTGAGCACAGTGGAACCAAAGGATGTCCTGTCTTTGGAGGCTTTGTCAACCCTATAATGAGTGATGAAAGTATGTGGTTTAGACCACGTGGCTGCTGCACAAATCGTGTCCAAAGACAGGCGAGCTGCATGAGCCAAGGAAGTGGAGACGGACCTAGTAGAATGGCCTTTTGGTTTGGTGGTTATGGCCTGGTTTGATTTAGAATACACAAAGGCTATACAATCAGTAAGCCATTTAGAAAGAGTGTGTTTTGTAACTGCCATGCCCTTTACATTATCTGCAAACGCAACAAAAAGTTGATCTGTTTTTCTGTAGTCTTTAGTCCTGTCTAAATAAAATCTGAGTTGCCTGTGGACATCTAACTTGTGCAACATATATTCCAACTTGCTGGTATGGTTTTTGAAGAAAGTAGGGAGTTCAATGGCTTGATTAATATTTATGACAGAGCATACCTTAGGAAGGAAGGACGAATTTGTTTGTAAAGAAACTCTATCTGGGTGAAAATTTAAGTAAGGAGGTTTAATAGACAGTGCTTGCAGCTCTGAAACTCTCCGAGCTGAAGTAACCGCTACAAGAAAGAGAGTCTTCCAAGACAGAAATTTCAGGGGGCAAGAAGAGGCTGGTTCGAAAGGTGGTAACATTAGTTGTGACAACAACAAATTTAAATTCCATGGGAATAAAGGGTCTCTGACAGGAGGTCGAAGATGGAAGGAACCTTTCATAAAAGCTTTACAAAGCCTGTGGGACATGATAGAAGAACCATTCTCACCAACATGGAAGTTGGATATGGCAGCCAACTGCACTCTTAATGTGGAAGTAGAGGCCCCTTCATGGAAAAGGATGGAAAGAAATTCTAGGATTTTATGTAAAGGAGCAACCAAGGGGTCCCAAGTGTTGATTAGATGCCTAGTACACAAAGCGTTTCCATTTACTGTTGTAAAGTTTTGTGGTGGAAGCCTTATGAGAGGCAACCAAAATGCGCTGCACTGCCGGAGAAAGAAGATCAGACCTGGCTAGGCGGGGAAGTGGAGCAGCCAAGCTGCTAGTTTGAGGGATAGAAGAGACGGGTGAAGAACTCCCGACGAATGCGTCAGTAGATCTGGTACTGGGTCCAGGATCCAAGGTTCCTCTGTTTGATGGGCTCGAAGAAAGGGGAACCATATCTGTCGAGGCCAGAATGGGGCTATGGGTATAATTGTCCTTTCCAGGTTCATGGCTTTCTGGAGAAATCTGGAAATCAAGGGGATAGGTGGGAATGCATACAGGAGACCCGGGGGCCAATCGTGTATTAGTGCATCCCTGGGGACATCCCCTGGAGGGGGTAGAAGGGCAAAATAGCTTCTGCATTTGGTATTCATCGGGGAGGCGAATAGATCGCAGCAAGGCTGGCCCCATTTGCGGAAAATACTCTCCGCCACTTGTAGTTTGAGGGACCACTCGTGAGGTAACAGGATGGCTCTGCTCAACCTGTCCGCAATGACGTTGGATGACCCCGGGATGTGCGTTGCTATCAGAAAGCGACCCGTGGACTCTGCCCATTGCCAAATTCTCATGGCCTCTCTGCATAATGGGTAAGATCTGGTTCCCCCTTGTTTGTTTATGTACCAGACCACAGACATGTTGTCTGTCTGAACTGCTACTGTCCCTAGAGGTAGGAGGGTTTGAAAGTGTTGCAACGCCAGGAACACCGCCCTCATTTCTAGAACATTTATGTGCAGGTTGTACTCGATGTTGGACCATTCCCCTTGGACTGTTCTTCCCTGAAAAGTCCCCCCCACCCTATCAGGGAAGCGTCCGTGGTTATAGTGGCTGTCGGATTTGGTAGAACAAATGGACGACCCATAGTGAGGTCCTGGCTGGACACCCACCATGAGAGGTCTCGTTTGCAGGAATCTGTTATCAGGATCTCGCTTTAGGGGTAACTGTTGGAACGACCACTGCGTGAACAGTAGCCATTGGAGGAGTCTCATGTGCAGCCTTCCCATGGGAATCGCAATCAGGGACGCTGCCATGAGACCCAAAACTTTCAATACCAATTTGGCCGGGGCTTTCCTGCATTGCAGCAGAAGAAGAACCTGTTCCTTGAGGGATGAAGCCCTTACTTGAGGGAGCTTTACTAATGTTAAACGGGTATCTAGGTCGCTCCGATAAATGAAATATGCTGTGAGGGCAATAAGACAGATTTTTGAAGTTTATGGAAATCCCTAGGTGGGAACAAAGGTTGACTGTATAGTTTCTTGCTTGTATGAGGAGATGCTCGGTGGTGGCGGTGAGGAGCCAGTCGTCCAGATAGGGAAACACCCGGAATCCTAGACATCTCAAGTGAGATGCTACCACTGCCATGCATTTGGTGAATACCCTGGGGCTGAGGTGAGCCCAAAGGGCAGGGCTCGAAATTGAAAATGACTGACTCCCAGCCGGAAGCGCAGGTGATCTCTGGAAGGTCTGGCCATCTTGATGTGGTAGTACGCGTCCTTGAGATCTATTGAGCACATCCAGTCGTCCTTCTGTAAAAATGTAAGGATCGATTGAAGCGTGACCATCCGGAACTTTTCCTTCTTTACGAAGGTATTGAGATTGCTGACATCCAAAATGGGTCTCCAGTCCCCTGTCTTTTTCGGAACTAAAAAGAACCTTGAGTAAGTTCTGGATCCTTTTTGGTCCGCCGGGACTGGCTGAATGACTCTTTTTTTGAGCAGCTTTGAAATTTCTATTGCTGCTTGGCCTCGCAGACGGGGTGGCACATCTGAAGACCTTCTTTGTTGGGGTGGAGTTGACATAAGGGGTATTTTGTATCCTCTGGTTACAATGCTTTTTACCCAGGAGTCTGAGGTGAGAGTTTGCCAGGCCTGTGGGTATAAAGCCAAGCGACCCCCGACTGCCTTCAGAGCAGGACAGTTGGGCCTCCATTCAGGAGTGCTGGAAAGGCTTACCAGGGATAGTATCCCTGTCGCCTTGGTTCTGCGGACCCCCTCTGCCGCCAGGGCGGCATCTTCCATGTCTGCCCCCCCCTCTGCCTCTGGGGGGGGTTCACTCTGTGTGGCCTGGAAAGATCCCTGAGTTCTACGGAACCACATTTTTCCGCCTCGTTGCCCTTTGGGGTACGGTCTGGATGGAATGGAAAAACGGACTCCGACAGCAGACAGAGTCTTTCCTTCTTGCTCACACTGAGTTAATGTCTCTTTCACTTTGGGCCCAAAAAGAGTGGCACCATCAAAGGGGGCGTTGGCGAA
Organism: Protopterus annectens; assembly: GCF_019279795.1. Taxonomy (NCBI): domain Eukaryota; kingdom Metazoa; phylum Chordata; order Ceratodontiformes; family Protopteridae; genus Protopterus; species Protopterus annectens. The sequence goes on from NC_056750.1 coordinate 752,252,988, forward strand.
AGAAGACTTGAAGGCTTCCGCAAAAGAGCACAGCCGCATCCAGGATTGTCTTCGTAGAGCAATCGCTGAAGCTGCGGCCCTACTCAACCCTACAGCCGCATACGAGATGAGCCTCATGGACGAGTTCACTACGGAGGTAAGGGTGTTAAGTTGTGCTGTCACCTTATCTGAAACAGCAGCATCTGTGTTACCCTGGAGGGTATCTCTCAACTTCTTGATGAGATCCCTCTGTAGTCGTGTAAAATATGTCAAATAGTTTAGCGAATGCATGGAAAAAGTCGCTGAACTAAAAACGCGCTTCCCGTATCTGTCCATAGTCCTAGAATCCTTATTAGGAGGATGAACAGAAGAGGAAGACTCCAACATCTCCTTTTTAGTGGCTGCTGCCACCACCATAGCGTCAACGGGACTCCTTTGTTAGATATGTCTTGTCCTGGGGGCAGTAATAAATTTACTTGGCTTTCTAGGGACCGTTCCACTGTGTCCGGTGTCTCGCCCTTCGAGCAATTAATTCCATTAACTCATCGAAGGGCGGAGTAACCCAGGAGGTAGAAGGTTGAGCACCAAATGCCTTCAGCAACACTGACTCATCCTCAGTGGGGGCTAGGGACTGCCAATCACCCTCTGTTTTAATATCTCCAATATGTCCGCAAATGAGACATCTTCAGAGGGTGATTTTGGGGACCCCTCTGACTCATCCAAGTCAGTGTCAGAAGTTAAAGATTCCTGTGGGGAGTCTAAGTGCCTCCTCTTGCACAATCTTTTCCTCGGGACCTCATCAAAGGGGGATTCCGGTGAGGCCTCAGAGGAACAGGGGGCATCCTCTAGGGATGGCTGAGACAATGGTGCTCCACGCTTTGGATGTGTCGTGGGAACAGAAACAGAGAGCGGCTCCTTAGGGGAGGGAGAAGACGCGTCCGATGTAGTGGTTGTCTGTGTAGACAAAACCTTCCTCATGAGGTCAAAAACCCCTGAACCTCGGGCCGAGGACTCCACCGGTTCCGAAGAACATCGAAGAATCCGAGACACGGGGCCCATGGGTCTCGACCCCAAGGACGGAGCCGAGCCGATCTGCGCTGAGGCCCCGAGAGGGAGAGTCGGCACCAAAAGGTCGGTACAACTCTCGGTCACGGAACCAAGGAGAGATCGTCGACTCCGAGACTCACCTATCGGTTCCGATGGAGTCGAGGTAAGTGGTGTTGATCGTGCAATGGACGGTTTCGGCACCGATGGCTCCACTATCATCGGCTCATCCTCTTCCGGCTCCGAAGACTGGATGGGTCTCGAAGGAGGACCTGTTGGAGATAAAGGGAGGCCTTCTAGTTTTGACACCAACTGGGAGGAAACTGCAATCAATTTGGAAAGAGCCGTGTTCTCCATCAGTTTCTGCACGACACGATCCACATCAGTATCAGATAATGGTCTGGAAGAACGGGTCAAAGGAGCCGAAGATGGCATCGACCGAAGAATCGACGGTGGCGGTAGTTCCGACACCGGTTCCAAGACCTGGGGCTCAGTGAGAGACAAGCGTTCGCCGGCCCGAAGTCTGTGGAACCGGCGAACGAACTCTGGAAGATGTATTCGGAGCCGATGACATGGGCTCCGACATCTTCAACCCCTTCGAAGACTTAGAAGCCTGGTCCGACTTGTCCAAGGCTTCTTGGAAAGCAGGCTTAAGAAGCCCCCTATCAATAAGTTTCCTGCGTCTATCTGTCATGACCCTCCCACTGAAGGAATGGCAAATGGAGCAATGCTCTTGCAAGTGGAGAGGGCCAAGACAGTAGACGCAGGAAGTGTGGTTGTCAGTGATGGACATTTTCTGTCCACACTGACACCTTTTGAACCCACTCTTTACTTTCTCAGACATACTTAAAAGAAGTGAAGGTTTAAATTTAAAGGGAATTTATAGTTAGAAAGGGGTAGGCCCCAAAGGAAAACCTATAGAAAAAACTAACTATAAACCACACACAAACACACTACAGTAAATAAAATATAAGTATCCACAAAAAAACTATAGGAGAATAATAAGTTTTAGGACTAAAAAGAAGAAAAAAAGACTATCTTATCTGTTATAACTCCTAATCTCTGGTCCGAGCTCTCTGAAGCGATGTGACCTGTTGCAGCGGCAAACTAGATCTGAGTAATGACAGGGAGGATTGTGGGATATAGCCTGGTCTCGAGCTTCTCTTAGATGCAGAGCTTTGCTATGCGGCCGAAAACACACGGCGAGATTGAACACTCTCACATCAGAAATTAAGCTCTCCTCTGCATCTGAATCAGAAAACTGAGGAGAAAACCCTGTATCTGTCCCTCCATCTTCCTGTCCAGATTCAGAATCTTGAATCTCATCAGGAAAAAGAGATATCCCTCTTTTCTTTTAGCAGAGACGAACTTATTTATTTTTTATTTATCTTATTTTATTTCAGTTTGATGACCGTGATAGTCCACTACGCCTGGAAGAGTCCATTTTCAGTGGAGGTCTGGGGGAGAAAAGCTCCACATAATATTGACAATTATACAAAAGTTATAAAGTAGTAGGACTATAGAAACACGCAAATATTTACAAAGTATAGGCACTGTTAAGTTTATGTACAGATTAAAAAAAAATGATAAAAAAAAAAAAATATATATATATATATATATATTTTTTTTTTAGACTTCAGAGTTAGAAATTTGAAAACAGAGAAAATGAGAGGTAAAGGATGGTTTATAGTGAAGAAAAGAGTGGGCTCTAGGAGGAGTTCAAGAGGTACAGGGTAGGAGAGGAAGTAACTGTATAGGATAAGACAGCACTGTGGTAGCTGTTTAAACCTTGTAGTGCTTGGGAGATGGTATTAAGGAGTTATGTGGTAGAGGTACAGGAACATTCCCACTTTGAGAAAAGGTGTGACTAGAGAAGAGTTTTGAAGTTTGAGTGGCTGTAAATATTTCAAAGGGAAGCAGGAAGAGAATTCCACAGTTTAGCTAAAGAGCAGGATTATAATAGGTGGCCAGGGGGTCGAAGAGGTTTATATATGTTTAGAAGATTGTGGTTTTCTGTTCTAAGTGAGTGGTTCGGAATGCAGGGGGTTAAAGTGGTGGACTGAGAGAGACAGCTAGAAGGTTTGAATATGAGCTTGTGCGCAGTAGTAAGTTTAAGGAGTTTGAGGTAGTTAGGAAGTTCGAGCCATTGCAGAGAATGGAGAGAGAGACAGTGATGAGATTAGTTTCTGGAGTTGGTGGCAAATTTGGAGATTTTACAGGCTTCCAGCTTGGCCTGTAAGCAAGCGGAAGATTAGTGAATAGGAGAGCACCATATATAAGAGAGGGTAGAAAGTTGGTAGAGGTAAGGTTACGTCTGATGGATGGGGTAAGGTACCGATTGTGTCTATACAGGAGACCTACTTTTTGTTGAGTTTTTTTAATGTTAGCATGGATATGGATGTCAAATTTTAGATTATCATCAATTATGACACGAAACAGTTTGGTATATGATACTATTTCTATGGGGATGTTATTCTGAGCAGTTACTGTAAAAGAGTTTTTGTCTATACTGGTGTTTTTGGATGGAGCGACGATAATTAACTTTGTTTTATTGGCATTTAAGGTGAGGTGATTACTATGCATGCATTATTCGGTATTAGAGAAGGCTAACTGAGCTTTGAGAAGAAGGTCAGCGGTGGTGTCTGCTGAGCAAATGATAGTCGAAGCATCAACATATTGAATTAGTGTGGTATCAGACAGAGACTGGTGGAAGTTATTAATGAAGATGTTAAAGAGGAGGGGGCCGAGGACAGAACCCTGGGAAACACTAGTGGGGGTGTGTAGAAAGGAAAACAATGAGTTTTTCCATTTAAGGGCTTTCTGTCTTTCAGAGAGGTAGCTAGTGAACCAGGTGATAGGAGGGGAGAGGTTGAGAGAGGAGAGTTGGGATAATAGTAAGGGCTGGGAAATGGTATCAAAGGCTTTGGAGAGGTCAAGGAACAGAGTAGAAACCATTTTGCCAGAGTTGCGAACAAGGTTAATACAATCTAGAAAGGAGAGGAGGACAGTGATGGTACTATGCCCAGGACAGAAACTATGCTATGTTGGGCTTAGTAGGTTGTTTTGGGTCAGATAGGACATCATTTGGGATTGAATACATTTCTCCATGATTTTTTAGTGGAGAAAGGATGGCTATGAGCTGAAAATTAGAAGCGTCAGTGTTTTTCCCTCCTTTATGGAGTGGAATGATAAAGTCATGTCTCCAGAGTGAAGGGACGTATGATTCTTGTATGGAGCTATTTATTATGATTGAGATGGGATAGCCAATGCTGTCTGCAGACAGTTTGAGGGCAGATGCGGGTAAGTTATCTGGGGCAGGGGAGCATGGTTTGAGTTCAAGGAGTTTTTTTTTTTATTTTGTTTGTAGAAACAGGAGAGAAGTTAAAAGAAGTTTCAATGGCCTGAGAAGTTATTAGAAGGGTCAATGGCCTACATTAAACCTTCAAGCAGACTCCGGAAATTACTCCTGTCTAAAGAAATGTTATAAGGTGCTGATACATGTTTAGTTTTTTTTTTTTTTTTTTCTTTTACACAGGAAAAAGGAGCCAACAGTGTTAATAACAACAGCAGCAGCAGCTTCCCCAGGGATGGGCATAACATTCTGACTAAACAGAGAAGCTTTCCTTCTTTCCTCTCCCAGGACTGACCAGAGTGGCTCTCCCTTGCCCATTGAGGGGAACCCAACAGCCAGAGATGATGTGGCTAACCCCCTGTCCTTAGTAGCTGTAGGTGCTACACCTGAGGTATCTGGGGTAAAAGATGAGTGGTCTGAGGAGCAAGCAATGGCTACTGCACAGTCACCTACCTGTGGCTGAGGCAAATTACTAGCTTGTTGTGGTGGCAAAGGCTATTTGCTTACCCTTTTTGTTTTTGTCTGGAAGGACCAGTCATCGGACCTGCAAACTGTCCCATGATCAAGCTGAAAATGTTGCCTATTTTATTAGTAAAACAAGCATCAAAAGCCAGTAAAATTTTAAAGTCTTCAATAGTCACTTTTTCACACAGAAACATAGTAAAAATACTTTAAACACTTTGCCAGACTCAAAGTAAAATAACAAGACGTTATGTACTCACCATAACGTTCGATGTATGTAGTCCATCTCACCTCACATTCTTACCCGTGGGTTCGGAGCCGAATATCGGCTCCGACTCGGCCAAACTTTTCTAGCTTGAAGTCTTTCTATTGGCTGGGCTAAGATGGTATCCCATGCTGCATTGCTCTATATCCCCAGATCTAGTTTCCTGCTAACACCAGCACTCATGCGCCATGCATAACAACACCCAAGGAAAGGAAGAACAAACCAAGAGTGATGGGAGCTCTGAAAACCAGTCCTAACCTCCAGATCCTCCAGGAAGGGGGAAGGAGGGGGGTAAGTAAGAATGTGAGGCGAGATGGACTACATACATCAAACGTTATGGTGAGTACATAACTTCTTGATGTTATGTAGTCCAATCTTGCCTACATTCTTACCAGTGGGACAGCGTCCCCAGCACCTAAATCCTGGGAGGCTCAATGGAAAATACTCCTGAGCACTGTGGAACCAAAGGAAGACCTACCCCTAAATACCACATCCAACTTGTAATGAGTAACAAAAGTGTGAGGAGATGCCCAAGTAGCCGCAGCACAAATATCATCCATGGACAATCTAGCCTGATAGGCTGTAGACGTAGATACAGACCGAGTAGAGTGAGTCTTCACAGAGAACGGTAGATCTTTACCCCATGAGGAATAGATGAAAGAGATGCAACTGGATATCCACCTGGACAGCGTGACTTTGGAGACAAGAGACCCAATTCTGTTTTCCGAAAAGGAAACAAGTGATCAGATTTTCTGAGGTCTTTGGTTCTGTGCAGATAAAAACGTAATTGTCTGTGTACATCCTTCTTCTTTTGGATTTTCACGGTTAGGGGTCGCCACAGTGGATCATATGTCCGCTCATGATTGGCAGTGGAGTTTTACAGTGTCGAGTTGCCAGCCTGACGCCCAACCTTCCACAGAAGGCACACACACACTCACACACACACTCACACCTAGGGCCAATTTAGAGTGTCCAATCCACCTACTGCATGTTTTTGGGATGTGGGAGGAAACCGGAGCATCCGGAGGAAACCCACGCGACCACAGGGAGGACATGTAAACTCCGCACAGAAGGCACCCCAGCCAAGAATCGAACCGGAGAACCTCTTGCTGTGAGGCAGCAACGCTAACCGCTGCACCACCGTGGCCACCCAATTGTCTGTGTACATCCAATTGATGAAATTTAAATTCTGCCTTGTTTGAGAACTGGGGAAAAAAACTGGCAAATCAATAGATTGATTAAGATTACAGATAGATGCCACTTTGGGAAGAAAGGAAGGGTTCAGCCTGAGAGAAACCCTGTCCTTATGAAAAATCAAGTATGGGGGTTTTATTGCTAGAGCTTCAATCTCTGAAACGCGTCTGGCTGATGTGATGGCTACTAAAAAGACAGCCTTCCAGGTCAAGAATTTTAAATCGCAAGTAGCTGCAGGTTCAAAGGGTGGTGAAGTAAGAGCCTTTAGAACAATGTTTAAATCCTAAGGCATGATAGGTTCCGATACAGGAGGACGGAGTAACAGAGTGCCCTTCAGGAAAGCCTTACAGAGTCTGTGAGCCAACAGACTAGGCTCATTAGCGACATGAAAGTTAGAAATCGCCGCCAATTGGACTTTTATGGTGGCAGATGCTGAGCCCTGGCGAAAAAGCATAGACAAGAACTCCAAAACAGATGAAATTGGAGCCGTCTAAGGGTCAATCCCTTGGGTATGAGCCCAGATTGAAAATCTCTTCCATTTGTTGGAATAAAACTTCCTAGTAGAGGGCTTATGAAAGGAAGATAAAATATGAACTACCTCCGGCGAAAAATGATGAAGCCTTACTAATGACGAAAGTGGAGTAGCCAGGCTGTCAACCGGAGGGTCTGCAGAGAGGGATGGAGCTGCCCTGACATGTGTGTCAATAAGTCTGGTTGAGGGTCCAGAATCCAAGGCGTGTCCACGATGTAGGAATGGAGAAAGGGGAACCTGACGAGGCCAGTGTGGGGCAATCAGAATCATTCTGCTTCCCAAGGATTGCACTTTCTGAATCACCTTTGACAGCAAGGGGACCAAAGGAAAAGCATATAGTAGACCAGAGAGCCAATCATGGACTAGAGCGTCCCTGGGTGACTCCCCCTGAGGGGGGATCAATGTGAAGTAGCTGCTGCATTTGGCATTGTGGGGGCTGGCAAAAAGGTCACAGCAAGTCTGACCCCATCTGCGGAAGATCCGTTCCACAACTAGACAGTTCAGGGACCACTAGTAAGGCATCAGAATAGCTCTGCTTAGCCTGTCTGCGATCACGTTGGACTTCCCCGGAGTGTGCGTTGCTACCAGAAAACGTTGGGAAGACACTGCCCACTGCCACACTCGCATGGCCTCTCTGCACAGGGGATATGACTTGGTTCCTCTCTGCTTGTTCAGATACCACACCACTGACATATTGTCCGAGTGGATTGCAATAGTCCCGAGAGGGTGAAAACTCTGAAGTGCCTGCAACGCAAGTAGCACAGCTCTCATCTCCAGGACATTGATATGCAAACGTATCTTGTGCTCTTGCCACGTGCCTTGGACTGTCCTGCCTAGATAATGCCCCCCCACCCCATCTGGGAGGCATCCGTGGTCACTGTGACAATCGGGGGCGGTGGAACGAAGAGTTTTCCCGTGTCCAGATTGTTTGTGCAAAGCCACCAACTGAGATCCTGTTTGCACCTGTCCGTGAGTAGAATAGGGTGAGAAAGTGGAAGCCGTTGGAGAGACCACTGGGCAAAGTGAAGCCATTAAAGGAGTCTTATAAGTAACCTTGCTAGAGGGACTAACATAATTGTCGCAGCCATAGTCCCCAGGAGTTGGAGAACCCATCTTGCCTTCGCTCTTCTCAGAGGAAGCAGAGCGTGAACTTGTTGCTGTAGGACTGATTCTTTCCTGTGGTAGAGAGTTATGGTGGCGTCCCTGGTCTGAATTAGTAGATGCCTGGTGGTGGCAGTGAGGAGCCAGTCGTCCAGATAAGGAAATACCTGGAATCCTTGACATCTCAAGTGAGCCGTCACCACCGCCATACATTTGGTGAACACCCTGGGGGCTGTGGTGAGACCAAAGGGCAGGGATCGAAACTGAAAATGACTGGCTCCCAGCCAGAAGCGTAGGTGACTCCTGGATGCTCTGTCCATTTTGATATGGTAGTAAGCATCCTTTAGGTCGATGGAGCACATCCATACTTCTTTTCCCAACAATGGGAGAATCGACTGCAATGTGACCATTCGGAACTTGGACTTTTGTACATGGCTGTTCAATCGGCTGAGATCCAATATGGGTCTCAAGTCCCCTGTTCTTTTTGGCACCAAAAAGAATCTTGAGTAAGTCCCTAATACGATCTGGTCTGAGGGGACATGTTGGATAGCTCCTTTTACTAGCAGCTTTGAAACCTCTGAAGCTGCGTAATCCCTTTGACTGGGTGGAACATCCGGGATTTTACTGACTGGAGGGGGGGTCTGACGAAAAGGGAATGACATAACCTCCGGAAATTATTCGTAAAACCCATTGGTCCTGGGTGATGTCTTGCCAGGCCTCCGGGTATAACGATATTCGACCCCCGACTGGCTCCAGAAACACGCAGTCGGGCCTCCCATCAGGAGTGACGGTAGGGAGAACCGCAAAAGGAATCGCGGTCTCCAAGTTGCGGGGGCCTCCTCTGCCTCTAGGGTGGCGTCTTCCTGAATAACGCCCCCTCCTCTGCCTCTGGAAGGGGGCTCACCTTGTGCACCATGAAAAAACCTCTGTGATTTCTTGAACCACATCTTTCCACCCCTCTGGGCCTTAGGATAAGACCTAGAGGGAAAGGAAAAACGGACCCCTACAGCAGACAGAGTTTTTCCCTCCTGCTCGCACCTGGTGAGGGTGTCTTTCACCTTGGTTCCTAACAAAGAGGAACCATCAAAGGGGGCATCGGTGAATGAAGACTTGAAGGTCTCCGCGAAATGACAAAGGCGCATCCAGGCCTGCCTCCTAAGGGCGACTCCTGAGCTTGCTGCCCTACTCGCTCCCTCGGCTGCATATGAAATCAGCCTCATGGAGGAGTTAACGATGGAATTGAGGGTAGACATCTGGGCGTTAACCATCTGGGCCACCGCCTCAGAAACGTTACCCCTTGAGAGTATCTCCAAGCTCCTTGAGGAGATCTCTCTGGAGCCATGTAAAGTGAGACAAGTAGTTCAGCGACCGTAAGGTAAAGGTCGCTGAAGAGAGGGTACGTTTCTTGTACTGTTCCATGGTCCTAGACTCCTTGTTAGGATGGACGGTGGAAGAAGTCTCGGCTAACTCCTTCTGAGTGGACGCTGCCACCACCATGGCATCCACAGGGACTCCCTTGGACAGAAATTCCTTACCCAGGGGACCAGACAGGAATTTATTGGGTCTCCTGGGGACTGGTTCCACAGAGTCAGGGTTCTCCCACACTCTCCGACAAATCAAATCCAGGAGCTCGTCGAAGGGTGGGGACACCCAGGAGGCAGAGGGCTGAGCACCGAAGGCCTCCAGGAAGACCGACTCCTCCTCGGAGGGGGCTTTGGACGGCCAGTCACCTCTTTGTTTCAAAATCTCTAGAATGTCAGAGAAAGAAACATCCTCAGAGGATGACTTGGGGGACCCCTCCAATTCCTCGAGGTCAGTATCTGAGGTGAGAGACTCATCCTGGGAGTCTACGTGCTTCCTCTTGCACGTTTTCTTTCTAGGGGGCTCCTCAGGCAAACACTCTGAGGAGCCCTCAGAAACCTGGGGACCACTCATGGGGGTACCCTGAGGCCTTGGGGCTCCACTGTCTAAAGATAGGTGGTGATCAGAGACCTGCACCGGAGTGGTAGGGAACAGAATGACCGACCCGCATGATGTCGCTGAAGATCTGGCCAGCACACTCCGCATGGCCTCAAAGGCTGGCCTCCGAGTCCGAGGAGCGACCAGCCTCCGAAGTCACGACAGGAGTCGGGCTTCCCCGCGCCGAAGCACCGATAGGGAGACTAGGAACTGAGAGATGTCCCGAAGCCTCTCCCTCGGGTCCGACTGAAGAATCCCGAGTCTTGAATCCCGTGGACGGTGCCGACGGGGTCGAAGCTGACGTCGGCACCGATAAGCTAGGAGGGGCCATCGGAACCGACCTGGAAACGTCACACGGAGCCGAACACTCTGGCTCCGAAGGCTGGGATGCGCTCGGAGGAGGAAGTATCGAAGTAGGTTGCAGGATGGGCTCCGGAGCTGACTGGGACAGAGCCGAGAACAATTTTGCCAAAACCGGTGACTGAAGGAGTCTCTGCACCACTCTATCGACGTCCACATCCGATAAAGTCCTGGAGGATTTGGAGGACAGGAAGGGAGATCGAGATCTCCTCTCAGGTGATACTTGCCTAATACTAGGCGATCGGCTCCGAATAGGTTCCAATATAATTGGAGCCGACGCCGGTTCCATTATCACTGACACTTCCTGCAGCCCCGAGGACAGTGGAGCCGAGGATGTCAAAGCTGATTTAGCTACTTTCTCCGGTGGCTCCGAGGAGACTGAAGGAGCCGGAGACCTCTTTTTCGATTTAGTGGATTTAGCTTTAGAGCTGGAAGCAGATTCCAGACCCTCTTCGAAGGAGGGTTTCAGAAGTCCCTTCAGAATTAACTTAGTCTTTCTTTCCTGAAGCACCCTTGGACTAAATGCATGACAGAAGCTGCAAGACTCCTCCAGATGGATTGCTCCCAGACAATAAACACATACCGAATGTCCATTGGTAATGGACATTTTATAGCCACACTTTGAGCATTTCTTGAAGCCCGAGGGCTTGTGCTCCTTAGAATCTTTAGACATCTTAAGGAATGACCAATAATCACCAAGACAAAAAATCACAGGTACGGAACCGACTGGAAAAAACAGTCACAGACTACATCACACTTGGCGTGGGAAAAACTACCACTAACAAACCCTAACAAACAATCCTCTGACACACACACAAAAAGGGACTATGACTAAAACCTCTAAATTAAACGGTTTTAGACCAGGAGTTAGAACACAGGGAAGCAAAGGGACGGACTAAGTCCTCTAACTGAAACGGGCATGGCCCGTTGGAACAGCTAGTGGGATACCACAGAAACACAGTCACACACGCACAAGAAATTTTCCACAAATAACACCAAACTAGCAATAGCTATTAAAATAACTTTTTGTTTGTAATAAACTCTCAAGAAGAAGAAAAAAGGTACTTAGCCACAGCCAAGAGCGAGACCACATCAGAGCTACACGAGCGGCAAACGAGATCTGGGGATATAGAGCAATGCAGCATGGGATACCATCTTAGCCCAGCCAATAGAAAGACTTCGAGCTAGAAAAGTTTGGCCGAGTCGGAGCCGATATTCGGCTCCGAACCCACGGGTAAGAATGTAGGCGAGATTGGACTACATAACATACACTATTTCTCCACAGGAAAAAAATATATTTTTCAATTAAACAACTTTTAAGCAAAAGAACAGCACAAGCTGGAAATTGACCCTTGAAATCCCACAGAGGAGCATTCTCTCAAACAGCAGAAAAGTTCTGAAGTGCTTGCTCAAGTGTGCATATGGGGCAAGTTCACACTGACAAAATGTTGGCCTATTCTTGAAGTTTTTCAACAAGCATGTGAGTATAGGACTTAGGGGTAGAGATGGGACAAATCAGTGCCATCCAATCTCAGATAATCTAGATTTATAATTTAAAATGGTAAAAAGTTAATATTAACTGATAATCATAGGATCACAGGAGGTTACTAGGCTATTGGCCCTGAGGCCTTTATAAGCCTAGCCAAGAGTTTAGCCCATGTTTAGACAAGTCAGCACCGAGAGCCCCTGTCCAGCAGGGACACAGGTGGAATCCTAGGAGTGTATTTTCTGTTTTCCCATCCAGTTATCCAGGTTGCATTAAAAAGGGATAATGAGGTGCTCTTCTTGACGTGGAGAGGGAGTCTATTCCACAGATGAGGGGAGTCTCTGGGACACAAATCTGTCCCGCCAACAAGTCCTACTGATATTACAGGCCAGGTTGAGGTCGCACGTATGGGTTGCTCGAGTGGAGCTAAGATGATATTTTGGATAATTTTCCACCCCTTGTTTGCAGCTGGCCTAGCAGATTGCAATTTTTTTTATCTTCACAACAACCAACACAGTATAACAAGTATCAGCAATCATCACCACCTGTTTAATTTTCTCTTACCTTCTCCCTACCACATACCAAAATTTACCCAACAATCTGACCATGTGACTGAATTTCTTAAAACTACATATTTCATAGCTCTGCATGTCTACAGTAATGAATTTTACAGTTAATAGCCAAGATGCCTGAACTTCAGCAGTTAATGTTACTTCCTCTGACTCACAGCAAGTGATACAGGGAAGGGAAAGACGGCTACAACTTTGGTATAATCTGCTCTGTACCAATACAATGTCACTCATAGCTAAATTACAAGCATACATCCCTTTTCCACCATGCTGAAATATTCTATCCTTCTTCCCACCATATCAGCCTGAAGGAAGAATGGAATTTAGCACAACACTGGCGTTTTTCTTTTAAGATCACAATATTTTAGTGAAGTTTCATGCTTAAATGTGTATTCTCAAATAAGAAGTAGATCTAAGTCCACACAACGAAAAAATACATATACATGCAGCTGTTTCATCCTTAAACTCTCACCTATCTAGTAAATATTAACTCTAACAAATGTGTATGACAAGATATACTCCTTTCCCCAGTAATCTCAAATAAAGACAGAAAGATGTGTTTGGAACCAATGACAGGTATTTTGTAGAGCAGCATGCTATGAAAAGGGAGCTGCACATTTTTGGCAACAAAGAAGAAATATTGTTTCTTTATAAGAATGAAACTGGCTCTAGCAATTATAGTGACGAAGTATCAAACAGCATTGCTGTTTCATTAAAGCTAAAAAGACGGCCTGCATTATTAACAGCTGTGGGCAGAAATGCTGTGGGTAGAAAAGAAAAATGGGTGAAATAATGAATACTTTCTGAAGAAAAAATGTCAAGAAAAAACAGCACAGAAAGGCTGTAAGGTCAGTGAAATTCTAGGAATAAAAAAAATCATGTTCAATTTTACATTTCTATTACTGCTGACAAAATTAGTTGTATTAGTGACCAAACAGTTTTGGTATAAACAAAGGAGTACTATAAATTTTAGGAGAAAAAAGATAGCTTTGGTGTTGTAACATCAGTGAAAACACTAGCGGTAAGAAATTAAGGCACAGCCACAAAATGTTAGTGCCTCCTGTGGATTCTTGCACATCAGTGTAGTATACCATTACAGAAATAGTGTTCCACACTAGGCAGGTGTTGTGTAAAAAAATACTTTTGTATTTATAGTCTGAAACATAGATATCTAGACTGACAGTATGCAACCTGCAGAAAAATCAGTATGAACTGATACATTACAATAATTCTAATAACTACTGCTTCCTGTCCTAAAAATGCGTTAATTTCCTTTAGTTAAGGTTATAAATCAAGAAGCTAGCTCAAAATACACTAGGTTCAATCTTTGAGTGTGTGTGTGTGTGTGTGTGTGTGTGTGTGTGTGTGTGTGTGTGTGTGTGTGTGTGTAAGCATGTGTAGAAAGGGGAAGACCTACATTTCATACAGCACTACTAAAAGAATACACACTGGGTAGCTTCCAACTTTCAGAATGCATACATTAAAACTACAGTTTTGGGAGCTCTACAGTGTATAAACCCACAGTTCAGAGTGTGTTGCTTTGAAAATAAAATGACAAAGCTGAGATTTCCTGAAAGCCTAAAAGCACATGGTTTCAAAAATTGCAGGTTTAAACACTGTAACACTAAACCAAGTATTGCTGAGTGGGTGGAACTGTAAACCTGTTTTTTTAAATACATACAATCCCCCAAGTAGTATGAGGCTTGGATATGCTGCTTAATGTTAGGAGATTATGCTCCCAACAGCATTTCTGTTAACAGTCAAAACTAGAATTTTTTAAAAAGACATACTCTCCCCAAATCCCCTTTTACGCATCTTACTGTACGTTAATCAATTTACTGTGCTGTGTTTTAGTATCCTTTTGTACATTCCACAATATATACATCTGCTCAAGTGCATCCAAGAATATCTAAATGATGGAGTTCTACCTTTGTTATTTTTCAAAGGCTCTGAACAAGCAAATTCCCAGACTTTTCATATGATATGCTAAATTCTGTCACTTTTTAACTACATAAATTAAACAGATTTTTTAAGGAAAATTAACATTGGGCAGGATTCACGAAGCCTCCGTGTAAGAGTTATAACTCATACACGGAGGCTGCAGTTAAACGGAGTGATGTCAGCATGCTCTGCATATTCATGAGAGCATGCTGAATCACACTTAAGGCCAACACGGTCCGTGTAAGACAGTAGGGGGCGTGTCCCTAGGCCGAGCCCTGTAAGCAGACATGCAGCCAGAAGAGGAAAAGTACCCAAAGTAAACACCCACGACAGAGTCCACAGAAATGTGAATAAACAGAACACAACACATGCCCCCACAGACTATGAACAGAAAACATATAAATAAACACGTTTTATATATTTTTTTTAATTGTAAAAATGTTTAACCGTGAGTGCGCTCGTTTGCGCGGGAGTGCCCGTAGTGCAGCTACAGTTAGCAGTCAGTGGGAAAGCATATAAGAACTAAATATGCAAAATAAGCCAGGAAGCAATAGCGTAGCGGTAGAGATGTTGGCTGAAGAGCAGGCATTCATGGTTCGAGCCCCCACAACACCAATTTCTTTTTTTAGCAAAATAAGCAGGAAACAAGTCCCTGACAAATATGTACACATAAAACAACAATTTATGTAAAATGTAATGAAATAGCCCATTTATACTGAAGAAATGTGAGGTAACAAAAGAATAAAAAATGCCAGATGTGCTCATAGCTGAGCTACAGTTTAACAGAGTGAGTGCATCTGCCCGTAGATGAGCAGTGGTTTAACTGGTGCAAAATGAGTGCCCGTAGCTGAGCAGTGGTCTAACACGCTAAATCTATGTGCCCCTAACTGAGCTGAGCGTAATATGCGTGCCGATAGCCAAATGAGGCTTAAAGCAGCGTACCCCATTTGCGCTGCCGCGCAAACCAAACAAGCTAATCGACGGGCAACGTTGAGCAAGCCGTATCAAAACTGCCTTTACACAGACACACCCCTCAGCATGTCAAGACAGTCATGAAAAATAAAAAGCAGTGGCCAAGTTCAAACCCAGGATACTATACACCATAGTCAAGGTACAGAACCATTAAGCCATGACAGCAGTACCTAGAAATGCAATAATAACTAATATATAGGAATGAATACAAACTAGAGCATGACAGTGCAGGTTTACTGAAGTTGATACAATTCCAAAATGGCCAATCACAGATATGTGCGGGAAAAATGGACTATATAAGCCCCATAGGCGGGAATACACAACATAAACAATTGTAGAACTGACCTGCAGGCAGAATGACAGGAGTAGGAGAGGGTAGTTGCTTTCGAGCACAGAGGTGGGGTGTTGAGGAGTCCAGGTACATGGTCTGGCTCCTAGTCCATAATCATGAGGCCCAACTCATGCAGGGCCAGGTCCTCTGGGGAGCATACAGGGCCGAGGCGTGGGACCGGTTGGCTCATGATCTCACCAGTGCCACAGGGATTCCAAGGACTGGTGAGCAGGTCCATCACCACCATGCAGACCTGAAGAGACGCAAGCAGGACCAACTGAACCTTTGGATCCAGGAGGCCCGGCAAACACCCAACGCCCCACTACTGAGTAAGGAACATTTAATTATGTATGTAAGAAATTAAACTAGCTGATATTATGGAGATGTGTATTCCAATATTACTTCATTTATATTACAGCTGCAGGTGTCCGTTCTGCGAACCGCAGAGCCTATGGCGATAGGCTGGTGCGGTTGCGCCACCAGGCAGGTCAGTAATCCACTACCAGTAACTGTAAAGAAATATAAAAGTATGACAGTCAGCAAAAGAGTGCAGTGTAGTCAGTAAGGAATAAAATCTGCAAGTAACAGTGTGAAAGTGTCTGCAAGTATTGCTTGATTACAAAAGTGTGTTTCAGCCTGTAAGTTAATCCGAAAAATGAAACTGTCTGACATATATTCTGAAATAAAAATGCCCTACCTGTAAGAAAATAGTACACAACCTGCAGCAGGCTGAAAAGTATAGCTGCAGAAGATGATGAAATCACATGTGTGAAATATATCCCTGTGGAAATACTGAAACATGACAGAAGTGAGACAGCTGGAAAGGATTGTAATAACTACAGGTAAAACATGTCAATAAAGCCTAGAAGTAAGTACCATCCTGAATAGTAAAATGAAAGCAAGTGAGAGAGTGTGAGAAAGTGTCATTAATCCAGCAATACAGTAGTAATAACCCCTGAATAAAGTATACTGCAGTCAAGACAGAATGAAATGCATGTGAGATTCAAAACCAAACAGCGAAATCTGTTCAAAGTGTTGCTGCATCTGGAATGTGTATCCCAAAATCTGGATATGTTGCTCTCAGTCTGCAATATGCAGATAGGATGATTGTCTGATATACCAAACATCCACACTTGTCTACAGCTATATAAAGCAAATGTAGCAGGATGATGTAGCTGAACAAAGCTAGATATGAATGTGTATGAAGAACAATAAAATGTATATTGATGTTGCAGTAACAGTCCTATCACCAAGTTGAAATAGTTATCATACAGGAAACTGTAGTTAGAACAGTAGTGTGTATATAACTGTAGCTATTAGAAATGTACAGCATATGTATTGTTATTTGAAGGTGTTAATATTACTTTCTTTACCCCACCCTATAACCACATATAACCCATTCCACGTGAAAATGGTATAGTGCAATCACAATTAACACCCCTGGACGTTTGTCCTGTTGGGTCATATATAGTTGCATGTCCGTTGATGCATCTGCCCTGTTCATACATCCGCACCTGATGGCCTGTTGCCATCAATTAACCCTGCATGTTGTTGGACTGTGTATTTCTGTTCAAATTATGCATGTGTTATGCATGCTGTTCAATGGTGTGAATATCTGGGTGTTTGGTTAATGGGAATACTAATGCATGCTGTTACAACTAATTGTGAATGGTATTATATGTCACTAACCCAAACTGTCATGACATAATGCAAAACATAGGACGACAGGGAAGGTGGGTTCCAGCGGACCCACCTCTCCCACCTCAGCTGGCGAGTGCACCTGGCACTAGTGCCGAGTCCAGACCCTCCTCCGGTGGCCCTGTGCCACCTGCGGATGGAGGCGCTGCAGGGGATGGGGCTCGCCCCCCCTCTGCAAGTGTGGCCGGAGGAGAACCACCACTCACCCTCCGTTGCGTCCGGACTGTGGTGCGTAGGGAGATTCGGGACTCTGTTCTCGAGCCCCTACGCCAGCTCGAGGCACGGGTGGTGCAACTAATGGGCATGCCTGTTGCCCGGCCTACACAGCCCCCAGCATAGACCCATCCTGGGCAGTGAAGGAACAGTGGCAACTGCCTATGGGTGGGGATATCAGTTCCACTGTTGCCATCTGTGGGCTCATGGGCTCTGGATATCCAAACCTTCGTCCCCGTCAATTGTGTAACCCCCCCCACGTGTCATACACCGCCCCTGTATGCGTCTTGTTTGTCTTGTCTGTTTACCTACCCAACCTACCTCCCCAGCTGTACCGACTTCCTTCACCTGACATACCACTCTCACCTGAAAAAAAGGGCACTCTGTACCCACAAAAAAATTACCCCCATACATAGCTGCCGATTCCGCACACATGTCTGCTGGACATGGAACCTATCAATTACAATTGGCTGTACAACAAGTATTATTGTTGTCCTGACACCTCTCTCAGGGGTGGAAGGTTTCAAATGTCACACCAAATTAGATACATATGCACAGCTGTTGCTGATGAAGAAATGGGCAGCTATGGGCCTTACCTACATCCCTCCTGCACATCCCAAGCTTGTTTCCCTACTGTCTTACCCTCTTTGTGACCCCTTTTTCACCACTTTCCTGTTTCCCCATTTTCTTTTCTTTCAAAGAAAATAGCGCAGGTGTGCACCAGAGTAAGCACCGTTAAGCGGTTGTAAGCGTGTGTGCGCGGAGCTAAACGCCAGTGCGCATGCGTGAGCTCCGCGCAAACCAGCGCTAACCCGGTTACAACTGCTTAAAAGTGCCTTAGTCACTTTGACTGACAGGTCCTGTACTCAGTTCAAAAGCAAAATAAAATCCCACTGTCAGTCCCGAACCCAGGACCTTGGAAACACTAATCTGTACGACCTACCACTAAGCCATGACTCTTATACAAAAACATTGTGCTAAAATAAATATAACATGTAATAGTAGGGATGAATGTAAAGGGAATATAGGATGTGTAGTACACAAAGCATGTCATTTAAAATTACTGTCAAAACTACTGGATTTCCATAATAGTAGTGTGTGAACAGAAACAGCCATGCTAGTTGGCAGCTTGTAGATAATAAGGTCAGTTAAAGTCCATATATAAATGCATGTATATGTACATATATATATATATATATATATATATATATATATATAGTTGTAGGAGTCAATGTGCATACACACTTGCTACAGGGAACATGAGAGAGGAATGGAGAATTGTGAATATACAACACAGCCTGAATCATGAGAGAGATACTAACCTTTACACTCACAGAACACTGTCCACAGCATACCAGCATGGTCCCCTCACAATCTGAAAGGGCAACGCCTATCCCACATACCCTTTTATAGCACTGACCTGAAATCACTGTGAGAACTGCAATCAGTACACAACTGGCTGTATGCAATTAGCAAATGCTGGCTTACAATTGGTGCAGAGGCCATCACATGGACCTATGCAGATACCTACAAAATCATCCAGTGCTAACACTCCCCACATGCAATACATTCATTGCATTGTCTGTAAGCAGACAGAGGGAGAGCGAGAAGTGAGAGAGAGAGAGAGAGCAAAAAAAAAAAAAAAAAAAATTAGACACTGTGACTCTGTCACCCGAAGCTGTCAGCACTGACAGAAGCAGCAGCAAGCAGAAGCTGTGGTAACGCAAACAGCTGCGACAAACAGAGGTAATGCAAAGTAGCAGGTTAATAGTGTGCATACTGTGAACCCTCCAAATGTGTCATAGGTCTGTATCCATAGGTATGTCCATGTGATATGTTGTGTGTACGTAGTTTCACCAAAAGGGGATGACCATACATTACATGTCAATCAGTCTTAGGCCATGATCCTGGCAGCAGTTGTCTGTGCGTTGGCCCAGCAATGGCTGTAGTGACTGCTTTGGAAGGTCAGCCAGGTTCAAAAGTCAGGATCAGCCCATCCCAAAGGCACACTGGCTGGGAACAAGTGTCTGCAGGTACCCGATGTCACTGCATATGCATCCCATACTGCATAATTCCATAGCTTAGCAGACCAGGCCCGTTATGCATATGATGTGGTAATTCCCAGGATCAGTCGAGGTGCCCCCTTAGTGGTGTGGGACCACTGTTGCTGTATGCCACTGTCCAGGTACATATCCTGTAGTACGGCCAAGATAAACTATAAGTGTTATATGCGGTTGTATGTCCTCTCGAGTGCCGTAGCACACATCCAGGGATACCACGAGGTCACAGTGATGCTGTGTGTTCTTCTCTGCTGAGGCGGCCCTCACCTGGACATGTGAGATGATAGGAGGTTACATCCAGCTGTGATAAATATTTCAACTGGTGGAGGAGAAGGAGGGGGATACGTGCACCGAACATGTCTGCAAGATTGTTGCCAATATCCGTGTGTTTGGTGAATGTTAAGTAGGTGTGTATTAACACAGAGCATATCTGAGGCATGTGGTCCATATGTGTAACATAACTGAAGAAGGCCTTGTGGTCATCTATAGTGTTTGTGTCCATTTCCCTCCCAGAGTAGGCCGTGGCCGTTATGACGGACCGTAGCGTAGTACCAGTGCTGACCACAGATGCCTTCCCTTAATGTGAATGTGCTCTGTCCTGCAGTAGCCTCCTGCTATTGTTATACAATCTGCCTCTGTCTGGGGTCCACCGGACAGGATGCCTAACCTTTGTGCATAGGGTCTGGGTTAGAAATGTGTGTGCAAGTTCCATGCAATTTGTGGCATGTCCGTGGTAAGCATTTGCAAAGGGGTCAGCAGTGTGGCTTGTGGCTTCTACTGGCCCAGTGTGCTGCATGGATACCATCTCAGTCCCAGCAAGTGAATAACTGTCTAATCACATACATATCAAAGTAGTCTACTGTGCTGGTGGTGGTGGTGGGATATGTATATCCAGGCAGAGTAACATCTGTCCACATCACAGTAGTGGACGGTGTCCCACATACAGTACCTTGGGATGAACCCCCAGAGTGAGGTTGTGCATTGCACCTGTCAGTGTGTGCTGACCAATGGGGCATGTTACTACGTTGTGTGGAATGTGGCAGGTATTGTTGCACAGGTGTTGGCTGAGCACTGATATCTGGCCATGTACCTGTGTATCCACCACGACACACACACACATGCAACATATGGGAGTAGTAGTATATCACTACACATGAGTATCATGTATAGTATGTGTGCCATATATTGCTGACATGGTCTGCTGATATCCTGTTTGTGTTCTCTTCCAGGGAGATGGCGCAACAGCGTAACCCGCCTACTCTGTGGCGAAGATGAGGAGATCCACGGAGCCTGGTGCAGGAGTATGACATCCTGTTTTCCCCGCACCAGTCAGAATCAGCAGGAGAGGGCCGCACTGTGGCAAGACCTTGTCCGTAGGGTAAATGATATTGGCACGCATAACAGGACATATGAGCAGGTACGACATCACTGCAGTGATTTAATCCGAAGTGTCCGCAGTGCATCAGATATCCACAGGCAACAGGTAGCCACAGGAGGTGGGGTGGCCACACCCCCCCCCGCTCACCAGACTGGAGGGGCTACTCCTAAGTGTTGTGGCTCCAGCCCCAGAACACCAACAGCAGTACACCTGCATTATGATGGAGGCTGGTTCCACACAGCAGCACGACATGGAGCGTGCAGGTAATATGCCATATGTACACTTGACTGTTCTGTACACTGTATCATATGCAATATCAATGGCACAGTTGTGCCCACTGACATTAATCTCATCATTTCTGCAGGTCCCTCCAGGGTTACAGCAAGACAGGCCATCCATGCTGGTGAGTGTGTTTAACATAACCTATAATAGTCCTGATAATGCTAGTAACAGTAGTGTAACTCAGTAGTGCTCTGTGTGTATACTGCGGAGTGTGCATGTGTGCAGGTGTGCCTGTGTCCACGTGTGCATGTGCGCCTGTGTCCACGTGTGCATGTGTACACGTGACCATGTGTGCATGTGCCCATGTGTGCATGTGACCACGTGTGCATGTGTCCACGTGTGCATGTGTCCACGTGTGCATGTGTCCACATGTGCATGTCTGCATGTGTGCATGTGTGCCTGTGTGCATGTGTCCACGTGTGCATGTGTCCACGTGTGCATGTGTGCCTGTGTCCATGTGTGCATGTGTGCATGTGTCCATGTGTGCATGTGTGTATAAGTGCATCACTGGTAACAATGTCTGGAGACTGTAAACTGTGTTTCCTGTCTTCATCCCACAGGTTCTGGGGCTGCTCTGGTGACCTGCAGCAGGGAACCTGAATCCTGTGCCACGGCTACTGGTAATGATGATATTTGTGTAATGGTACAGGAAGGTGTGTCAGGGTCTGCCATTGGTCAGCCAATTGACAGTACACAGCTGCAACCCCATCATTGCGCACAGTCATCCTACCTGTACATCCTTTGTCACCATTGTCCCTAGGTGATGGACAGGATACAGTGGGCATAGACCAGGGTAATGTGGTACCTGTGGCACATGCGTCCCCACACAGCAGCCATGGGCAGGGTCCTCTGATGGTACCACACAGACAGTTGCCCATGGGTTCTCGTGGGAGCATCTGTGGCGCATCTGCCTCTGGCTGACGTGCCCAAAGAGGTCTGTCAACCTCAGCTATGTTTCGGACTGTCATGCAGGCACAGTCACGTATGGAAAGGTACACCAGACAGGGTCTGAGGGAGCTGAGAGCATGTCGCACAGCCATGACAGACAGTATGCGTGACATTGCGGATGCTATCCGTAACTTCACCGATGTCATAGACAACCATTGTGGGGACATATTACAGCAGTTCCACAACCAGATGTCCATGAGCCAGGGCAATGGTGGGCGTTTGCGGCGTCGACGTGGCGATGCCGCAGCAGCAGCAGCTGGCAGTCGGCGCCGACGACAACAGGCTCACAGACGCCCCCTTAGTGCCAGCAGCAGCCCCAGCAATGCTGGGTCTGTGCTGTCATCGGAACGCCCCAGGAGACCACGTGCACGTGGTTCTGGACAGTCCCAACAGGGACTTGTGTCCAGTCAACACACTCCCGCTTCTGATGACAGTACCCAGTCTGGCTTTGTACTGGATACGGTCCGTAGCACCCCTGCCAGGCACAAGTACCGTGTCCGTGCACACAGACACTGATCTGTATGGCCTGCCAGGTGCAGTCTGTGGCTGTCCACAAACCCCTGTATATGGCAGCCATGAGGTGGAACTGTGTGCATGCATACACACATGCGAAATGTTAACACCTAGGGCAACCACATACACACACACACTGCACCAACACTGCCCCACCCTGTACTGCTGCCCCTCACCAACACACATACACACACATGTCAATTGGTGGTATCAGTGGCTGACTCAGGCATACCTAATCCACACCCTGTGCATATGATGACACTGTGCCACCTCCTGCAATCTCCAACATCATTGCGGGAACAGGTAAAAACGTTGCTGATGCACAGGGTGACTACATAGAAGTGTATTAGTAGTATCATGTTGGTAACAGTACAGTGTGCTGCTATGACTGTGTGATTATCCCAGCATGCCTGCTGTAGTAACTGTATGAATGTCCTGAATTGCTATCTGCACCCATAGTACATACCAAAGTAGAACAGCTGCACCTAATTGCATGCCGGTGGTAAGGTTGTCAACAGATAGCCACATACATGGGTAGCACAGGGGGAAAGCTAACGCAAGTAGTGATATGCAATGGTGGACATGTACAGTAATGGTGTCAAGTTGCCCACAACGACTATGCCATGTGGATGTTGGTGCATGTAGATATGTGTGCAGTACCAATGTAATCCAAATCACAAATAAGTATGACATATCAGTTCTACCATGGGCATCTGCGCTGCGGATTCCTGGGTACATGTTGATAGTACCTACATATTTGCATTCTTACTTACTGTTATTGTTACCCCTTCTTTGTTGTATAATGCACTACTTCCAGCCCTGTTTACTGTAGCTTTGTTTGCATGCATGTTCGCTAGTCCCCTGGAACACTGCTTACACCTGCAATGCAGAGTTACAGTGCTTCTGTAGACTTCTAGTGACATCTGCATAGCGTACGATATGAATGTCAACTTTACACATGACAGAACGTCACTGTCTGTCCTGTACACATGTACGTTGCCTGTGACACATTGCACACTTCTTACCTGGCATTTACCCACGTGTGCAGTCATATATGTCAGTGCTATGAAACAGTAGTGGTACACCCACACATACACACCTTCAGTATGTTGTTCCCCATTGGCCCTATGTGTTGGTACTCACCATGGCAATCACACTACTAGGGTAGCATGTGCAAAGGTAACCTGTGACTTGCCTCTATGGTCCAGTTGTGGTTTATGTGAGGCATGTGTCATTGTCACAGCTGCCACATGTATGCAGTCAGCCATCACCCTTGGCCAGGAACGTAACAACACATGTGTGGGATGCCACCACACAGCCAATTTGGGGACTGGTCTCTCTGAACCCAGTAATGCCATACCCTGTCAGGTGGCATATCATATATACTACATCCTGGACAAACGTCAACCCCAATCCCTGCTGCTACTATTGATAATACCCCTGAAGATGTTCCTGATAGTTTTGACCAGTTCTTTACTGAGACATTTCAGGCCCTAGCTAGCCATCTACCTCCTAGCTCCCCTGGTCCTGAAAGTAGCACCCTAGAAACTACTTGCGTCAGCTGCCAACCAGTCGCCACTTCACTTCTCCGTGCCTTTGATTGAAACAGTGAAACCCACTACACTTTCTGCTGATCAACTCCTGCCGAAAGTACCTATCAAAACCAGATGATGCTATTGCTTACCCCATCTCAAAGGTAATCAAAGGAACCATGTTAGAATCTAACTTTCCCACCATCTGGAAAATGTCATATGTAATCCCACTTCACAAAGGAGGCAGCTCTACTGAAGTCTCCAATTATAGGCCAATAGCTATACTCTCTCCACTTGCAAAGATTATGGAAACTTTTCGTCATAGACAATTCATGCACCACCTAATCCAAACTCGCATTATGGCAGACACTCAGCATGGCTTACGTCCTCATCACAGCACTACTTCAGGCCTCCTAGCCTTTACTAATACCATAAGCCATACTTGCAACAATAATAATATATCCATGGCCCTCTTTTTGGATATTTCAAAGGCATACGATATGGTTGATCACCAACTTGTACTCCACACCCTGCAAAGACTGTCTAGATACTGGAGCCTTCCAATGGTTTCAAACCTACCTGCATGGTCGACAGCAGGCTGGCCTCTGGCAGAACAAACTCTCTAACCTTCTACCTAACACCCTCAGAGTACCACAAGGCTCTATACTAGGGCCCTTGCTGTTCTCCATCTTCATTAACGACCTTTATACTGTCATCCCAAAAGTCAGCTGTATCCAATATGCTGAAGACTCTACTCTGATCTGCTCAGCCACATCTCCAGTAGAGTTATGGTCAGCTACCCAGACCACCTTTAATACAATAGAAAACTGGCTTTCTGAACATCGTCTGATCCTAAATCCCAATCAAACTAAACTGCTGTTATTTCACCAACACGTAGGTCTACCACTTTCACCGTTACCATAACATCAACTGATGGCACAATAATCTCCCCTGACCCATCTCCGAAACTATTAGGTGTCATCATAGACAATCTCAAATGTGACCTACATGTTAACCAGATTATCAAAGCCATCAATAGAAAACTAGGGTCACTTTACAGAATTAAAGCCTTCCTAGCCCCTCCAGCTAAAGGTGCCATAGCTCGCTCACACCTTGTTTCAACCCTTCTGTATGCATCCCCTCTACTCTCGAATATGAACAAGACTGTCCTTAACAAACACTCAATTTGCTACAACCACATTGCCAGGTTTGCCACTGGGCTGCCTTTTAGGACACATCATTGCATCAATCTAAATCAGCTTGGTTGGCTTGCAATACCCAGCCTAATACAGTATAACCAACTGATTATGGCCTATAAAATCCTCTATAATCCAGACAATACTCCTGCACTTCAAATATTATCACCCCTATAACAATCCTAGACCGCTTCGATCCTCTAACAAATTACTACTTCAGACTAGCAAGTTTAATAACACAGCTGGTGATTCTCTCTTTGCAAACCCTGTAAGTAGATCCTGGAACTCACTTCCAGCTGATATTACCCTACTGTCCACCTTAGGTCAATTTAACAGTAGACTCAAACAACATTTGTCACTTAACTGGCTATGTCAATGTATCAAGCCTGGCTAACTCGAATGTGTAAAATCTGTGAACCACTTTACTGTGTAATTTTAATTTAATCCTGACTTGTGCTCAGGTCTAACATCAACCTGTGGAACATGTTTGACTTGCTTACTTATATAATCTCTGTAAATAATCTGTTTGTAATATGTAATGCTAGTATTATGTAATGCTGTATCTGCTACCCTCGTAGCTTGTCTCCACGGGCCTCCCCTGGAAATGGACATGCATCCAGTCGGACTATCCCAGTCAACAAATGTAGGATAAATAAATTAAATCAATAAAATATATTACAGTGACTACAATACCAGTCAGACATTGACACGCACTGACAGCATGCTGAACACACTGGGGCATACGTGGGGACTCAGAATAGCAGCCTGCCTGGGCATCACATACCTCCGCAGCTGGCACACAGGCATATGTTCCGTCGGAACACAGCACATGCCACACATGGCATGCACATCCCCTGTGCCACACACTCACAGCCTGTAGGGCTACACAACACACCTGCTACAGACGTGTCAGGTACCTGTCTTGTGTGCTGCACTGGGGTCCGCCAACAGGCTGTATCTGGTGAAGGTCACAGTGATATGCCTCAGGGGCACTATGGTCCACCACAGCACACATGCATACAGGTCAGTCAGAGGCATGGACAGATATGACTCACTCATTGACCATGCCAGTATGGCTGCCTGAGACATACCTCCCTGGACTACATGATAGGGAACATAGAATGGATCTCTCAGCATGTGGCACAGGCCAGTATGAGCCTGATGTTAGTTGCCAACATACCCTCACCAGGTATTCTACCACTATATGTGGGAAGGGTGTTGTATGTCTACATTATGCTCAGTCTCCACTGTCATTCATAGGGTATCCACTGGCTGTCAACGTGTGCTTACATGCTAGGGAAGCTACAATGATGTGCAAGGGTCATCTTGCACGTGACACCCATGGCCCGATGTATAATGGCAAAGCTCCTTGGTACACACATACTGCCTTATGCTGCAGGACATGGTTTACATAGCGACCTCCGTGGGTATCACACAGGTTAGGACACTAACAGTGCTACTACACAACAACAGCAGTGTACACCGGAAGATGCATGCACCAGACACTGCCCTCAGCACGGTGAACTGCAATGTCTGTGCAGTACCAGATTCATGATTCATGGCTCACAGGTGTTACCCATCACTGACAGGTTATGCCCCATACCATGCCTGTCGTTCCCTACACATGTAACATACATGGATAGGGGGGTGGTATCCCAAGGTAACACAGATACACACACCTCCAGGTTGTTGGCACAGCACAAACCATCAGGGCCTACTCATGTGCAGCTAACAGTGTGTCGGACTGCCATCTGGTTCATAGCCTGGCACACATAACCCTCCCATACACAGGAAGACCATCTATCCTCCATAACTTTTAGTTATGTACTCACCATAACTTCAGATGTTTGGGATCCATCTCGCCTACATTCTGACTGATGGGTTCGGAGCCGATCCCTCGGGTCCGACTCGCACGCTATGCCAAAGAGCGAAGTCTCTAATTGGCTGAGCTTACTATATCCCAGGATGCACCACTACCAGTCCCCCAGATCTAGTTTGTCCGCATACATGCACACATGCACGCCCTGCTTATATAACATCGTCAGATGAAACAAGATAAACAGTAAAACTCAAAACCGTTCAATCTCTTCTGATCTCCAAGGCAGGGGAAGGAGGGTTTTAGGAATGTAGCGAGATGGATCCCAAACATCTGAAGTTATGGTGAGTACATAACTAAAAGATGTTATGTGATCCTATCTCGCCTACATTCTGACTGATGGGACAGCGTCCCTAGCACCTGAATCCTGGGTGGCTCACTGGAAAACACTCTGAGTACCGTGGAACCAAATGATGCTCGTCCTTTAGATGCCACATCCAATTTGTAGTGGAATGAAAGTGTGCGGACTGGACCAAGTAGCCGCAGCACAAATTTCCTATATAGCGAGCTTGGAATGAAAAGCTATAGAAGTAGCCATAGCTCTGGTAGAATGAGCTTTGATAGATGTTGTAAGTTGCTTATTCAAGAAGAATAAGCCTGAGTTATGCAATCTCTGATCCATTTGGAGATAGTAGCTTTTGTGATGGTTTGACCCAATTTATTATCTGAGAAGGACACAAACAACTGGTCTGACTTACGAATTTGCTGAGTCCTGTCTAAATAGAAGCGTAATTGCCTGTGAACATCCAATTTATGGAGCGTGTATTCTGCTTCATTGGAGAATTTTGGGAAGAAAACTGGTAGCTCTAGAGATTGTTGGAGACAGAAACTAGAACAGACCTTTGGGACAAAGGATGGATTAGGCCTAAGTGATACTCTATCCTTGTGGAAAATCAAGTACGGTGGCTTAATAGACAGGGCTTGAAGCTCTGAAACTCTTCTTGCAGAAGTAATTGCAACTAAGAAGGCAGTTTTCCATGACAGATATTTTAACTCACATGTAGCAGCCGGTTCGAAAGGGGAAGATGTTAATGGCACCAAATCAAGATCCCACGGAGGCGCAGGATGAAATATTGGGGTCTTAATAGGCCCGCACCTTTAATGAAAGTTTTGCATAGTCTGCTGCTCATCAATGGAGGATCCATGGATTCGTGGAATTTAGAGATAGCCGCTAGTTGGACTTTAATAGTAGAGACAGAAGATCCTTGATTAAACAGGGATGTTAAGAATTTCAAAACCTCTGGGATAGGAGCAGTGATAGGGTCTAAGCCCTTGAGTTGAGCTTTCCAGATAGCAAACCTCTTCCACTTACTGAGGTACAATTTGTTAGTGGTGGGTTTGTGGGCGTCAAGATAAAATGTGAACAACTTCCGGTCTAGTGTGTGACTTCTGACTAAAGTCGGAAGTGGAGGAGCCAAGCTGTCAATTTCAAAGATCGAAGGGACTGATGCTGATGTCCCATTGATGAGTTAGCAGGTCCGGAATTAGGTCTAAAGTCCACGGATCGCCCACGCATGCTTCTTCAGGTAGGAAACCATACCTGACGAGGCCAGTATGGGGCAATCAGTATCATTGCGGACCCCAATTGAGAAGCTTTTGAATGACTTTGGAGAGAAGTGGAATCGGAGGAAAGGCATAAAGTAGCCCTGTTGGCCAAGGTTGTGCTAGAGCATCCATAGGTGGTACTCCTGATGTGGGATCAAGGAGAAGAACCTTTGGCACTTGGTGTTTAGTGGAGTTGCAAATAGGTCGCAGCACGGCCCCCCATCTCCTGAAAACCTGAGCTGCTACTGTTTGGTTTAGAGACCACTCGTGAGGAGAGAGAATTGTCCTGCTCAATTTGTCTGCCAATACATTTGACCTTCCCGATGTGGGTCGCTACCAAGAAGCGGTTGGTAGCTGCAGCCCATTCCCACACCTCATGGCCTCTCTGCAAAGGGGCACGATCTGGTCCCTCCTTGTTTGTTCAGATACCAGACCACCGACATGTTGTCTGTGTGGATGGCGATGCCCTGAGGAAGAAACTTGTGTAAGGCCTGTAGGGATAGAAGTACAGCCCTCATCTCCAACACGTTGATGTGGAGAAGAGCTTCGTCTGGAAGGCAGGAGCCCTGAACTAGCCTGCCCAGACAATGCCCCGCCCCCCGACCCTATCTGGGAGGCATCTGTCGCCAGGGTAACCACTGGAGAGGGAATAACAAAGGGGCTTCCTTGATTCAGATTGGATGTCTGAAGCCACCAGCCAAGGTCCCGCTTGCATATTTCCGTAATCATGATGTGATGATTGAGTGGAAGATCCTGAAACGACCATTGAGTTGACTATAGCCACTCATGAATCCTCATGTGCAATCTTGCCAGAGGAACTAAAAAGAACCGCGGGCAGACATTGAGCCTAAAACTTGTAGAACCATCCTGGCTGGGGCTTTGGATCTCGAGATCAGAGCTTGAACTTGGCCCTGTAAAGTTTGGATCCTTTCGCAGGAAGAAAGACGCATCAATCTTGAGTCTATCTCTGCTCCTATGAACCTTATGCTGAGAGGGCAGCAAGACAGACTTTGACCAATTGAATGTAATCCCAGGGTAATACCCAGGGAGATGGTGGCTTTGAGGTTGCCCATTAGTAGATGCCTGGTGGTGGCAGTCAGGAGCCAGTCGTCCAGATAGGGAAACACTTGGAATCCAAGACTTCTCAGGTGAGCCGTCACTACTGCCAAACACTTGGTGAACACCCTGAGGGCTGTGGTGAGACCAAAGGGCAGAGCGCAAAATTGGTAATGACTGTCTCCCAGGCTGAAGCGCAGATACCTTCTGGACGCCTGATGTATCGGTATATGATAATAGGCGTCCTTGAGGTCTATGGAGCACATCCAAACATCCTTCTCCACCAATGGGAGAATGGATTGTAACGTGACCATTCGGAATTTGGATTTCGTGACGGATTGGTTCAGTCTGCTGAGATCCAATATTGGTCTCAGGTCCCCTGTCTTTTGGCACTAAAAGAACCTGGAGTAATTTCCTGATCCGATCTGGTCTTTGGGGACCGTTGGATGACTCCTTTTCTAGCAGCTTTAAAGCTTCTGCGGCTGCCATTTCCTTTGACTGGGTGGTGGGTCCGATTCTTTGGACGGTGGGGGAGTATGTGAAAGGGATGGTGTAACCTCCGCACGATCCGGCACCCATCTGTCCTGAGTGATTGACTCCCAGGCTTTTAGGTGCTGCAAACGACACCCGACTGGCTCGGAGCAGCACAGCCGGGCAATCCTCATGACGTGTGGGAGGCTGAAGAGGAAACCCACGAAAAGGACTCGCGGTCTCCAGAATTGCGGGCCCTCTGTCACCTCTGGGACGGCGCCTCCTGAAAATTTCCCGTCCTCTGCCTCTGGAAGGGAATCTTCCTGCTGTTGGGAGAAGAACTTGGCAGATTTGGCGGAACCACATTTTCCTCCTTTAGCCTTGGGGTAAGGCCAAAGGGAGTGGAATAACGGCACCTACGCAGATAAAGTTTTTCCCTCTTGCTCACAGCGGTAAGGGTGTCTTTAACCTTGGGTCCAAACAATGAGGACCCATCAAAGGAGCGCCGGGCGAAGGAAGACTTGAAGGCTCCGCCAAGAACTGACACAAGCGGAGCCAGGCTTGTCTACATAGAGCCACGCCTGTGCTCTGCCGTTTACCGCCTCTTCGGCCGCATAGAAATGAGCCTCATGGACGAAGTTAGAAATTGACGAAGGATAGCTAACTGAGAGCTAACCGACTGGGCTAGCTGCTCAGGTAGGTTACCCGAGAGGAATCTGACAACTCCTGACCAGATCCCTCTGAAGCCTGGTAAAATGTGCCAAATAATTCAGAGACCTTAAAGTAAAGGCCGCTGAAGTCAGGGTGCGCCGCATCTGTCCATACTCCTAGACTCCTTATTAGGAGGATGGACGGACGCTGAAGCCTCTGCCACGCCCCTGTTGTGTAGCAGATGCCACCACCATGGCATCTACAGCCACGCCTTTAGTGAGGAACTCCTTCGGGGAGCAGACAAAAATTTATTTGGACGAAGGGACTGGTTCTGACGGTATCTGGTAGTTCCCACGCC
Organism: Protopterus annectens; assembly: GCF_019279795.1. Classification (NCBI taxonomy): domain Eukaryota; kingdom Metazoa; phylum Chordata; order Ceratodontiformes; family Protopteridae; genus Protopterus; species Protopterus annectens. The sequence goes on from NC_056750.1 coordinate 752,284,312, forward strand.
CTTCACAAACTAAATCCAGAAGCTCGTCAAGGGCTGAGACACCCAGGAGGCGGAGGGCTGAGCCCCAAAGGCCTTGGAGGAGCACTGACTGCCAGCAGAGGGGGGTTTGGATATCCAGCCGCCCGTTGTTTGAGGATCTCTAAGATGTCTGCAAATGAGACATCATCCAGGACGACTTCGGGACCCTCTGCATCATCCAGATCAGTGTCTGATGTAATAGACTTGGGGAGTCCACGTGCTTCCTCTTGCACAATCTCTTCCTTGGGGGTTCCTCCGAAGACAACTCGAAGAACCCTCAGGAGGAGGGAACCCCAATGGGGTAACCTCAGGCCCCGGGCTCCGCTGGCTACGGACAGGGAACTGCCAAAGACCCAGTCTCCACGCCCAGGGAAGGTGCTGGTAAAGCCGAGAGATGGCCGAGGACTTGGTCAAGGCACTCCTCATGGCTCTGAAAGCCGGACCCCCAGAATCCTGGGAGTGTCCGTCCTCGTGCCGCGGATAGCCGACGGAAGTCCCGCAGCAGAGCAAGCATCGAGGGGAGGCTCGAACCGAAAGCATAGGTCCCAAACATCACCCCGGGTCCAGCCGAAGAAGTTCGCATCAAACTCGGACCAAGGCCGGGTTGGAGTAAGGGTCGGAGCCGACCTAAGATCTCCACCGCTCCAACAGCACCTGCTCCGACGGAGCCGAAGCAGTCGGAGGAGGAATGGCAATGGGTGGGGTCATCGGTTCCGGCCAACTGGGTCGGAACCAAACAAATTTTTGGAAGACTGGGGACTGGAACAGTCTTTGGAGCACCCTGTCTATATCAGAATCTGACATCCTCAAGACCGAGAGGAAACAGAACGGTTCGAGACGGCCTTCCAACGCCCCAAAGGGCTAGGGGACCGCTCCGAGGTGACTCGATGAGCATCGGCGCCAAGGAATACACACACCAGATTCCATCGGTGCCGAGGTGGACTTCGCCGAGGAGGAAGTGTCTGAGCGGGCGACCCTTGCCGCTCCGGTGACCAGTGGAGCCGACGAAGGTGACCGCCTCTCGATGCCCCAGCCATCGCCCGGCCAGAGGAGTTTATACTGGTGGCATCGAGGCAGACCGTTCACCTCGGCCCAAGTCCTTGGAGCCAAGGAGAGGCCTGCCTATGTCTCTTAGCGGTCGGATCCGGACGGACTGGTCGAACCGACGCCCTTTTCTTTTTAGCCGGGGAAGGAGAGGATGCCAAGGCTTCTTCAAAGGAAGGTTTAATTAACCCCTTAAGAATCAATTTATTTTTCCTCTCCTGGAGGACCTTTGAGGAAAAAGCGTGACATACGCTGCATGACTCCTGTAAGTGTTTTGCACCTAAACAATACACACAGAGCGAGTGATCGTCCGTGATGGACATTTTGAAACTACATTTCGTACATTTTTTAAAGCCCGAAGGCCTAGGGTTCTGAGACATTATGAAGAGAATTTCAGTAATCTGACAGGAAAACACAATTTACTGACTTACTGACTAAACCCCTTAAGTATATGGCTTAAAAAGCGCCAATGACAGGTAACTTTCAAAACCTTGTAAGAACAAACAGAGCTACAAAGATATTTAAAGCCTTTTGCTCTATAGGTAAGTTATAGGAGGGTTGACCGACCGGGAAGGCCCTAGATGAAGGGGGCCTACCAAACTCAACCCAATCACACAACAAAGGTCTTCAATAATCCAACCAATCACACAACAATGAGAAGAATAGCCGTTAAAGGAAACAGCTTTGAGGCAAAACAGCAAAAAAAAAAACTGACAGAAAAGTTAGTTAAATAACTACTCAGCCCAGCCAGCTCGAGACCACGCCTTACACCGCAGGTTAGCGCAAACGAGATCTGGGGACTGGTAGTGGTGCATCCTGGGATATAGTAAGCTCAGCCAATTGAGACTTCGGCTTTGGCATAAAGCGTAGCTGAATGGAGCCGAGGGATCGCTCCGAAACCCATCGTCAGTCAGAATGTAGGCGTAGATAGATCACATAACATCAACACTGGCAATATGACAGTCTCAAGAACTGCTGGGATAGCACTGTATGGCATTTGCTTCTCCCTGTTGAAACCCATGTAGCTTTCAGTAGACAACAGTTACAGAAGCACACTACAGGTCTTTTCTCTGACATGTTATAAGTGCTTCTAGACTCATATGAAACTGCTCCTCTTCAGATGTAGCCATATTTTGGGCATGGTAAAGCCTAGCTCTGTTTAGCTGCTTTAAGCAGTAGCTATCACAGTTTAACACAGGCTGCTAGAGCTTTTTAAAACAGTTCATGAGTCACACATGATTTTGCTCAAATTACCAGGATCTGCTACATCTGTTGCCTAAACACAACAGCTTTATTAACAGAACAATTTGCCTTACATCATGTTGAAGTATGGGACTGATCTTCTGAAAAAGTAAATGAATAGGTACTAAGACATTTTGAGGCATGCTAGCTTTAAATTCATCACTCCTATTCAGCCCTGGAAGAAATAATGAGTGGGCAATTAAAACTAGCAAGTGCCAACATAAACTTCATCACTTGCACATTTTGTATTTTCCTTTAAACTGGTGTTAAATCTCCTTATGAAAATCATTGCAGACATTTTATATAAACACTAGAGATTAAAATTAGATTCTAGTGCTTTCTAAATTTTGTATTAGCATCATTCTTTTCTTGTAAAATTCTTGGTTCATGTATGGTTTATTTCTGTAAACAGCATGAAGATTCCATAGCTCTAGATATTCATACTGTTTTCTCCATAACAGATGTATGAGCTCATCTGTGTTTAGATTTGTATCATGCCCAATTTACTTATTCACACATCAAATGATCAGGATTCAAAAAACAGATTATGCTATTCAATGGGAACTTTCTTCTGTAAATTAAAGTCTGCCATTCTTTGCATCTTATCATCTCTTTCTTGGAACTCTCCCACATGATATTTACCTTCTTGAAGTGGGTGAACAATATAGTAATTCAAGCTAATTTTGGGGTGCTGTTATTTTGCAGTTTTTTACTGCCTTTGGACAGTTTTTGTGGTCAGCATGTCCAGGAACAAGGGCATGCCTCATTCATACATTAGTTGTTAACATAAATTTGCTTTTCAAAGGCATTTACCACTACATTTTCCTGGAAACCCACACCTTGATTTATATTAGAATATTCTAACTGTTTCTAGGTTATGCCTTTCAAACATTGATGGGAGCACATGTCCTTCATAGTTAACACCAGAATGACTGTTTCATTAGTATAATCATTAATGCTCATAGAAGACTGCATTTGCAGAGCCTGTTCTTCTATATCACAGCCTCATTTAAGCTTCTTTCTGTGCTTTCATAGACCACATTTCAGACATCTAAGACATTCTGAGGGCAAAGATCTATTTGTGGAATTACACATTTTGCTAACATTCTGTTCCTGATAACATATGCAGAAATAGTCCCTTCTCAAGTCTTTGATGAGGTTGTGTTGATTAACCTTCATATATATAGACATGGTAGATTTCCATAATAGTGTAGCAGCCTTTCTCATTTGGGTTGTGGTTAGCGTCATTCCTTTCCTACGAATGTGAAGTATAACATCTTTGTCCCTAAACATTTTGGTTATTTTCTGTGGTGTATGCCTCTTTGAATACCATGCTGACATTCCATTTTGTGCATTTAGCATTGTACAAAACATGCCAATTTATCCCTGTGAAACTCATGTATTTCACATATTATGAACATGTAAGTGAGCTGTTTGTTCTCTTATGTTTGAGATATGTGTTCATGTTTCCCCTACGCAGTGCATTCCTTTTGTGCAGGTGCTCTTACCTGGCTCTGCACAGTACTGTTCCAGGATGACATGTTTTGGCTTGTAGTTATGACATGCAGTTTATTGAACATTAGACCCTTTTCCACCATTGTTTGGGACACTTATCCTTCCTTAGTTGTAGGTTAGCTCATTGTTTGTCAATATAGTATGCTTTTGTGCATGGCTTTTGCATACATAATGTCCAATATTTCAGGACTTCCTATTACTGAGAAATTGGTGTGTCATTTGGACAGTTGGCTGGGTTACATCTTCCATTGTTTCAATTGATGTTCCTTGTTAAATGTTAATAACATTTTCCTCATTGTGTGTCTTCAGGATTCTGTGTTGTTTGCACTTTGTACATGGGACCTTATCTGCAATGATGTAGTGTGAGCTATCCTCCTTTGTTCTTTTGGGGTGTTCAGATATCCATGGTTAAGGCTCTGCAGCTGTACCACCAAGAGCCTGTTTGGGTGCAAACAGCACTGTTGTATGGGTCCTTAACTGTCTGGACATATTGATACATATTTCTTCTCAGTATATCTTTCCATTTTGATTTAGCTTCTGGTGATCCTCTTTGATGATTCATTCTGGTGAGCATATTTTAAGAGTATGCTGTAAATCATGTGGTTGCTTTATCACCTCAAAACATTCACCCTTTTTCTTGGGTCATACTTAATATCACATTCTGCTTTGGTTTGTTGAGTGATTTGTTTCACCTCCTGTTTTAACATTGTGGAGGCTACATATGTCTCAGTAACAGCAAAACACTGAGCTTGACATCTTGACATTCTTCAGAATCCAACAAACCACTGTTCATGTTTTATTGGTGACATCTCAGGGGCTGGGTTGGATGCTTCCTACATTCATGTACAGGGAATGAATCTTTCATGGTATTTTGATTTGTTTAAAACACTTAAATGTGGGTCTTTATGGCTGAACATGCACCAGGTACATTTTGGGTCCTGAACATTTTGTAATTGGTGAGAAACTTGTGTACATATTATTTGCAAGAGGTATTGTTTCTCAATGCATGTCTCTAGAACACTGATTGACAATTAGGTGAAACTTTGGGATTTCTTCTTCAATGCAGACTTCTTGAGCATATGGTCCTGAAATACCTCCATGGAAATCAACAATTTATAAATAGCACTGGTGTAACATGACATTATGAATTTTCAAAATCAAAGATACACAAGATTAGGTTTGTAGAATAAGTTTTTTTTTAAACTTGTAAGGGTAGATTTGATTTGCACTGAAATAATTGTTTTGGTACATTTTTGGAAAGGTTGATCACAACATTTCATCAAAAGATACTGTGTACTTTGTCAAACCTCCAACATACACTGTAATTTATTGGCACAAGTTTTTAGCAGTACTTAAGAACACTTTTCCAAAAAGAAAATGTGTGGTTAATTAAATGTGTTAATAACATGCTTTGCTATCACAGGCAGACAATTTGTGTAAAAGATTTTGAAAAAATACATGTTCTGAAAAGTATGGCATTAGCATTATACTATTAACACCTGACTCTGTATTCATATGGTGCTTATATATTCTTGTGACAAAAGCCTTGAATTATCGGTGATATGTCCATATGAAGAGGTAGAAGCCATTCAAATAAATTGTTTTAAACTGGAACAACCTTCTTTGAGGAAACATGATAAACATGGGATGGGTCCTTCTATGACACCATTCCTTTATAGTCATTCTTTTGAAGTTTTGTAAGATCCATTTTGAAAGCTAAAGAGTTTGACATTCTTGGCTTATAAATTTCATGTGGCAGTCAGGTACTGCAATGAAACTGACATTCCATTTTAGAAGGGCTATGACTATTTAATATATTCAGATCAAGGTGTAAGGCATTCTTTCATATTAACATTAATAAAGTTTATAGACCCTTTATTCTATGACTTTGCTGATGGACATTTTCTGTCATATGGGCATCCATTAGTGTATTCTGGTTTTAATGATGCTCAATGCTTTATTTTTGTGCTGATTCCATGCATTTTGTGGCAGAATTATGAGTCTGTGAACCATATGCAGTATATTCTGTTCTGAAGAAAAAGAGCACTATTCATTACCTTCAAAACATCAGTGGAAATATACAGATGCTAAAGACATCACAAGAATGATAAGGTAGATATACATTCATTTATAGATTACATAAACACCACGACAGAATTTTTTAAATTTACATATAGTATAAGTGAAAATGGAATTGCGTTTTTGGATACATTCATTTATAAGATAGATGATGGATATGCATCAAAAGTGTATAGAAAAGCTACATTTTCAAATGACTATATCTACTATAGTAGTAATCACCCGAGGTACGTTTTTAAAAACATTGTGAAAGGACAGTGCATAAGAGGAGCAAGAATGTCATCAACTAGTAAGGATTTGGAAATTGAGATGAATCATATATACACACTATTTAGGGATAGAGGGTATCCGACTGAGATGTTAAATGATACTATCAAATATGTGAGTTCTGAATGGAATCGTAAATACATCCCACTCTTAGGAAGATCAGAAGTTTCAATAGGAAAGGATGTAAATAAGATTTATAAAGAAGGAAGAGTATGTGTGTTCACATATACTCCTTACGTGAATTATATTAAAGATATAGTCGAAAGACATTGGGAGATACTCACAGTAAATGAAGGCATTAGAGAAAAGTTAGGTAAGAAGCCTACTATAGTATATAGAACAGCTCCGAACATCAAGAAATTATTGGAGCAAACAGGAAACAAAGTTATAAGGAAAAAGAATTCAGATACACACACCAGAAAATGTGGAAATTGCTCCCAATGTCAATATATTCACACAACATCACAGATAATTTTAAAAAATGAGAATTATAATAAGATCAAGAGTAAAGGAGGATATTGTCACACCAAGCAGGTGGTATATATAGCCCTATGTAAATCCTGCCCAGCTTTTTACATAGGGAAGACAGAAAGAAAGTTAAATAAACGGATATATGAACATTATTACAGAATCAAAAATAAAGATCAGAAAAATGCATTATATAGACACATCAATGAAGCAGGGGACACACATACCTTTACATTTTCCATTATTGATCAGGAAATCTTGAATCCTAGAGGAGGGGATTGGAAAAACAATCTAGCGTGTAAAGAAAGTTGGTGGCAAATGCTCACAGATGCAACAAGAAAACCTGGATTGAATGATTTTATCAGTATCAAGCCTTTTTTAAAAATGTGATTTATGGATAGATTGACATATAAAGTGTAGTAGTGTATATAAGTAATGCCTTAGTATCCACCACAACTTACTCATTGTGGTATAGAATTATTGCATCTTTATTACAAGATTTTATAATAATTTGTTTACAACTTTTTACAACAATTTAATATTATAATGTATTACATGTACATATAGTTAGTATTGTATTATTATTACTGAATTTTCTCATAAATTATTAGTATTATATGTATGATATTTATAAGGGGATTATTTATTAGATTATTTTATTATAAATTTTATAAAGTTTTAAAGTTTTTAAAGAAATAATTGTATAGGAGTTTTTAGAATAGTTATTTATTCAACAATTTACATCAATATGAGAAGTATTGAATTCCCAGTAGTAGTACTACTTTAAATAATGAGATAATGCAATTTAAGCAAGTATGCCTTTAAATCCTATGAAGTGGAAACTGTTTTTTGGCGCCAAAAAAAGTTTAAATAACGAAGATGTGCACATAAGAATTGTTCTGAAGAAGTCTGCCTTAAGCAGATGAAAGCGCTTAACGTGTGTTTTTTGTTTTATGGTGATGTTATTTCGTGCATGTAGACCTGTGTGCAGTGTTGTCGTGAAATAAATAGATGTGATCAACAACAGAGGATCTGTGGCACCTTTATTACCGAAATCCAGCTAGCCGGTATTGTTTTCATACAGACACCGGAACCGTGACTTGAGCAGCCCAAACACACGCTCTATTACATTACGTGTTTGTGCGTGTGCCTCATTATGGCGTTCCTGTTCAGGTGTGTGTGCGTTTCTGATGGGTGTCATCAGCCACGACTCCAGTGCATAACCTGCATCCCCCACTAGGTGTCCGTGTGGGATGTCTCCATTGGCAAATGTCTGGTACAGCTGCGTCAAATGCCAGATGTGGGAATCGTGATAACTCCCGGGCAGCCAGCACACACATTCATTATTATGCCCTGGGCATCACACACAACCTGGCAGTTGATGGAGGGGAAGCCCTTGCGGTTAATGTAGGCCCTACCCCGCTCACCGGCTGGTGCTTTGATGCGTATGTGCGTGCAGTCTATTGCACCCAGTACCTCAGGGTATTCCGCTATTTGCTGGAAGAGATGCATATTGCTGGCCAATACCTCACGGGCATTGGGGAAATATACATGATCACCAACATGTGCTGACATGGCATCCAGGAACTGGTGTAGTACCCTATAGGCTGATGCCTGTGATATCCCCATCATATCGCCAGTTGGTCTCTGGAAGGTACCTGTTGCTAGTATTCTTAGGCCAACACATACCTTGGTTTCCACTGGGATGGGTTCCCCTCTGTTGGTTCTGTGTGTGAGGCGTGGCCTGCACAGCTCAACAATTTGCTGCAGGAGCTCTCTGTCCACTCTATAGCACTCTACTATCTCCAGCTCATGTAACCCGTGGTAGGTGACCCTGGGCCTGTACACTCTTCTCCGTCTCCTCACTGTGGGTTGTCTGGCACCATCTGCATTGTCACCACCCTCAGCAAGTCGCCTATGTCTCATTATGACAGCTATGGCAGCCCCTAACATTTCTGCTCTGAGTTCAGCTTTTTCAATTTTCACTTCTATTAGCTTACTCCTGTCTTGCAGTGTCTCTTAATGGAAACATCCTGCACTACTGTTTGCAGAGTTTTAAGTGCTGGGCTGGGCTACTATTCTGCCTGTGTAATTGCCTGCTTCTAATTATTTTCACTTGCTAGCTTCAGCAGTTATCCCTGCTAGCTTCCTATTAATTCTGTTGCTTCCTTTTTCCTCTCTGTTTCCTCAGGGGGGAGCAACGTGCATACTATCTGAAACACGCTCACAGTGGCTTACACGTGCGCACACGTGCTTACACGGTTCAGAATCTACTTATTCGGGTTTACACGCGCGTACACCCGCGCAAACACTGTTACACATCTGCCAACAGCCTCCAACATACTCAGACTGCCTTACACGCGCGCACACCCGCGCAGTGTTAAACATCTCCCAACACGCTCCCACATGCTCACACTGCCTTACACGCGCGCACCCTGTCCTACTCGCGCTTCATGGCGAGCACACGTGCGCATGCACGGCCAGCAAGAAACTTTGGTGTAGGTAACAGTGTACACCTTCCATTTCTTGACTTTCCATGACTTATCTAGTGGCACACCTCTTTCCATGATCTGTGCCTGTCATCTGTCATGTTACACTGGCCTCCAATGAACTGCATTTCTTTCTACCATTCCCCCCTGTGATGTCACCTATCTCCTACTATATTCCTCCCCCTTTTGTATCTCTTACACTACTCAGACTGTGCTCATTTGGTATGTGACTGTGAGATTCAGTATCCGAACCCTCATTTACATGAGATTGCCTACTAATGCTTAGTTACATGTCTTAGACTCAGCTTCCCCCCTTAGCAACCACTACACGGTGGCCATGTTGGTTTTGGTCTGCTGGTCCCTGCATTGTCATTCCATGTATTGCATGAAACCCACATTTGTGGGTTTATAACCTTCTTTTTTATGATTTTATACAGCGCAGCCCGTTTGTGCGGGGCTGCGCTGGGTTTAAACATCGGCAATCGCTGAAAAAAATTATATTTTTAATATTTTTGCATCAGGTTATCTTGCCAATGGCCACATATTTTGCCATTGGCATACTGCCTGAGTCATATGCAACCTTTATTTGGAGCTGACATCGCTCCGTTGTGGAATTTGCAGAAATGTACTCAGTTGTCAGCTGAGAACATTTCTGCAGCTAAAACGTCTCCTACACGGACTGGTTTCTGCTTCGTGGATCGCTAATATACCTCATTTGCATACCTTTCGGATGCAAGTGAGGTATTTAGCATGTCCACGCCCAGTCCGTGTAAGAGACGTTTTAGCTGGTCTCTTACACGGAGCTTAGGGCTGTTCCTGGATCGCGAGGCTTGCATGGAGTGTTGCACGTCTCTTACACTCCGTGCAAGCCTTCGGGAATCCTGCCCAATATGTCTGGGGTATGGTCAAACAAAAAGTACAGTTATGTAATTTGCACTTACCCATAACACCAATATTCAAACGCCTCACTGCTATAGCCCTTAAGCTATATGGGTTTAATACCAAAGCATATACATCCTAGGAGAAGGATGGACATATGGATCCTAGACAACAATCCTAGCAAAGTTTGGCCTTGACCTAGAAAAGGAAGTCGGTTTGTAAATCTTTGTAAAAGTATGTACAAGAGAACCATGTGGCTGCCTCTAAAATGCTTCCAGAGTCCACCCCTTTCCAGTATGCCACTGAAGAAAATGACAAGGCTCTAGTAGAATGTGCAGGGAGCATATGTGTGACATACAGCACATACAAGATCATTAGGTTTTGTATACTGGCTGAACATCAGGCTAATCTGGGCAGGAGATCTCTAACATTAATAATATGGAAACAATGATAGAGAAGGGCATCAACCCATATAACCATAGGACTACTGCAACAGTGGGAACAATAACCATCTGCAGTTAACTGAAAAAAAAATACTCCCCTGAGAAATATAGTTAATCCACATGCCAGAACAGTTGACGTAAAGCACCCCCTCAAAAAAATTACATATCAAGCGCATGGTCTGACCTTAAACCGGGACTAGTCATTTATTATGACCATATATATATCTATATATCTATATATATATATATATATATATATATATATATATACACACACACACACACACACATATATATATATATATATATATATATATATATATATATATATATATATAAGTCAACTGTATAGTTGGAAAAAGGAGTAACAGAATCTGGGTTTTAGTGGAATGGGCTACTTTACATCTGGTTAAGTCACCTGGCTGTTCTGCTTAACAGCAGTTCAAAAAACACAAATAAATCTCCATTTACCCACATCAATACTTGCATCACACCACCAGTCTCACATAGACTCATTAAACCAGCACTGGCAAAAAACACACATAAATACATGATAACATACTCGGAGGCTCTAAATAAAAATCTACAAAAGCAACAGAGACCTCCAAAGCAGACATCCAAGCAACCCCCCCCCCCAACACAAATCATGAAACACATACTTCACAAAACCAGTGTGCCATGCAATCACAGCCCTTAAGGCAAAATAACATACCCAACACACTAGTAATAGGTGACTCTATAGTCAGGCACACTGACGTCCCACTCACTAGGCTGAATAAGGAAAAGGTTACTGTTAGCTGCCTGTCGGGTGCCAGGATCCACCACATAACACAAGCACTCAGGTCACTCCAGAACAAGTACAAATACGACTCTGTCATTGTCCATGTTGGTGTGAATGACCTGAGCCGTACTTCCCTGGACTACATGAAAAGAGACATGGAAGAGCTCTCTGATCTTGTAGCCCAGGCCGGTATGACCCTGACCCTGAGTAGCATCCTGCCCTCAACAAGAATGATACCACAGTATAAAGAAAAAATTATCAATTTCAACAATTGGCTAAGTTTCTGGTGTCATTCAAAGGGGATCCAGTGTCTGTCCACTTGGGATGACATGCTCGACAAGCCACGCTGCTTCGCTAGAGACGGCTTGCACTGGTCACCCTTAGGCTTTCGAATACTGGCCAAGGCTCTTGCCACGCCCATAGTGCCTTTTTTAGGCAAGGCTCAAAAGACAAACCCACTGCCATAAATAGCACAAGTAACAAAAAACTGAGGGTAATGCTACTCAATGCCAGAAGTCTAAACCTCAAAATGCACACACTTACCCATAACAGCAATATTCAAACGCCTCACTGCTATAGCCCTTAAGCTATATGGGTTTAATACCAAAGCATATCCATCCTAGGAGATCAGTATGGAGAAAATCAATACATGTGCAGTAACAGAAACCTGGTTTAAGGCTCCAGAGAGCACCCCAGCACTACCAGGCTACAACTCATACCATACATTTCGGCCACAGAACCTGGACTGAAATACAAAAGGCGGGAGCGTATCCATATTCATCAAGGATACCCACACCTCCAGGTTAGTGGAACAGCACGATGCTTCAGAGATCATCCACGTGCAACTAACAATGGGCAAAACTGCAATTCAAATTGTAGCTTGCTACAGATCACCCATGTCCCAGGACCCCCATTCCGCATTTCTGGAAACACTGGGAAATATAAAGGTCCTACCAAACACCCTAATACTGGGTGACTTCAATTACCCAAACATTAATTGGGAGAACTACTTAAGTACTAATTCCCTTGCCCAACATTTCCTAGAATTTATAAACTCAAACGCCCTGGATCAACTGGTCAACACTTCCACCAGAGGTGACAACATATTGGACCTGGTCATCACCAACATGGGCGACCGGTGCTCCACACCGGAAGTCAACCCCTCACTGGTTAGATCTGACCATAACCAAATCACTTTGGATATCCACATTCCGCCCCCACCCCCGGACAAGGAAACCACCATGAAAAACTTTTCAAAAGCAAACTTCACGTTACTTAAGACCAAGGTGGAAAGTTTCAAAGCCCCTATGCTAAAGGATAACATTGTCCAGGCTGCAAAATCCTTTACTAATACATTCTTACGGGCACCTACAAGAATGCACGGATCGTGGTATCCCAAGCAAAACCAAGACTCACTCCTCCAAGAAAAGGAAACCAGTCTGGTGGACTCCTACCATAAACTAGCTATACAATAGAAGGTGGAAACTAGTACAGAAAAAGAGTAAAATCCCAAGAAGGGAAGACATCCCTGATCAGTATCAGCAAGAAACTACGATCCCTCATAAAATTATCCAAGGCGAGTTTCGAAAGAAAAATTGCCAAGGGCTCCAAAGATAACCACAAGGAATTCTTTAGCTATGTCAAGAATCTAAGTGGCAATGCTCAGATCTGCTCGGAGTTAGTGCAGAATGGTACAAAATGAAGTGAACCGACCAACATTGCCAACATCCTGGCAGACAGGTTCAGCGCAAACTTCACCCCCCTCTCACCCCCGAAAGGGCCCATAATCATACCAGAAGAATGTAGAGCTCCTGAAATCACAGACACTCAGGTTAAAACAGCCCCCTCCAAAGCCAAAAACATAGCATCAATGGGACCGGATGGTGTCCCAGGCTGCGTCCTACATGAGCTCAAAGATGAACTAACCCCTCACCTAAGCACACTGTTCAAACACAGCCTCTCCACAGGTTACATACCCATAGAGTGGTGCACAGCAACGGTTATTCCGCTCCACAAAGGTGGAGCCACAACAGACCCTGGGAACTATCGCCCTATAAGCCTGACTAGCTTGGTCTGCAAGGCTATGGAGCGCATCATCATGGAACTCATTAACAGAGACACTGGGATCCTCCAAACGCTGGACCTTACCCAGTTCGACTTTAAGGGCAGATCATGCCTCCAAAATCTGGTGGACTTCTTTGAGACAGTTACCAAGGTTATGACCTCGCAAAGGCCTTTGACACCATTACCCATTCTGGTATTATAGACAAGCTCACCAGCCTAAACATAAATCCCTACGTCACAAGATGGGTTGCCAACTGGCTCACGGACAGAACCCACATGGTAAGAGTTGAGGGAGCTAGGTCTGACTCTAAACTGGTTACAAGTGGCGTTCCCCAGGGCTCAGTCCTAGGACCCCCCCTGTTTGGCATATACTTCTCAGAGGTACAGGCAAGCAGAGGACTATGGCTGACCAAGTTCGCAGACGACTGCAAACTAGGGGCTATAACTGACTCTCCGGCTGACAGACATCCTCCAAAAGGGTCTCATGGAGACGGACACCTGGTGTCAAAATCATGGCCTCAAGCTAAATGCCAAAAAGTGCATAGTCATCCCCTTTGGAAAAAACAAAGTACCCACAAACTACCACATAGGTGGTAGTCTTCTAAATACAGAAGATGTAATAAGGAATCTGGGGACCCAAGTAGACAGTAAACTCTCCTTTGATAATCACATTGCCAAAGTGGTTAGAAGATCCTTCTACGCGGCACACCTTATCACAAAAGGGTTCGCATCCAGATCAAAAGAGGTCATTGTGCCCCTCTACTCATCGCTCATCAGACCCATCATAGAGTACAGCGCCCCATTTGGGATGTATCTTACAAGACACCTGCAGCAGCTGGAAAGACCATAGAAGCACCTCACCAAGAGGATCACTGGCCTCAAACAGATGCCCTATGCACCTTGACTGAAGAAACTCCAGCTGTACTCGAATGCATACCGCCTACTCAGAGGTGATCTCTGCCTGACATACAAGGCCATGTTCAACCCAGAACCGATGGACATGCTCCACCTAAAGAAAAGCTTATCCCCCTCGAGCCACACGCTCTAGGGATCTATACCTCACCACAACAATAAATAGGATGTGCTGGAGGGATAGATTCCTGTCACAGAGACTTCCCATGCTTTGGAACAAGATTCCAATCTACATTAGGCAGACCTCCTCGCTAACACTCTTCAAGAAAAACCTTGACGAGTGGATGGGAAACAGAAAGTTTACCCCGGGGATCACTTCAGTGGCTCTGCTGGACAGAAGCACAGGGAACTAACCTAAGGGGGCGGCGAAAGCCAACACATTCTGGCTAGGCTTATAAATGCCTTCGGGCAGATAGCCTAGTACCTACCTATGAACCTATGTCCTGCCTTATTTCTGTACCACAGTAAGGAAAATGCAACTGGCAAAAGAGATTGTTTGCATTACTTCATAACAGGTTCAGAGGTATGTACTATTCTAACAAACACCAGAACCTTTATAAGCCTAGCCATGTAAACTACGCCATATGTGTCCCTATGTATCAAAGGGATTTATTAAGAAGGAGTATGTTATTTAGGAAGTTTCTAGAGGTTATGTGGGGGTATGTTAGTTTGGGCATTACTATCTGCCTCTATCAGAGACATGGAGGCCAGATGAAGGGTGAATTTCCAATTTCCCATCCATTGGTCAAGGTTACATTTAAATATAGTTAGGGATGGACTCTGCTTCACATGGATGGGAAGCTTGTTCCAGAACACTGGGATCCTATCACATGGATGGGAAGCTTGTTCCAGAACACTGGGATCCTATGAGTCACATATCTGTCTCACCAACACGTCTTATTTATGTCACAGATAAAACTTAAATCCTTGGATATAATGGGTGTGCAAAAGGTCCAGTAGGGATGGATCCGAGGATGCCTTGTATGCCAGGCATAGATCGCTGCTCAGTAACCTGTAGGAGAAAGCGTACAAATATAGGACTTTAAGACAATCCATACAGGACAATGTGTTTACACCCTGGATTCTCCTGGTAAAGAACCTTTGTGGCCATTCCAACTGCTGCTTATGTCTGGTTTGGTACATGCTGAAATGGGGCATTGTGTTCAATGAACAGTCTGATAAGGGTAAAAAAAAGTGACACTATGACTTCCTTGGATCTGTATGTCATGCTCTTACTTTTAACTTGGGTTGCCCCCCCAGTTAAAAACCCTTACTATTAGGTGTCCCTACCCTTTGTATGCAGCAGCCAGGGTTTTTTTTTCACTGCTGGGTTTTGTTCTTCCTTTGTGAATGTGAATTTACAGTATCAAGAATTTATTGTTTTTTTTTATTTTATTTTATTTTATTTATCCTTTGTTGACCAGGTTAGTTCACTATGCCAATAGCGTCTTTTCAGGAGAGACATGCGGTAGTATTTATACTACTAGGGGAAATTTGGTCAGACCACTGGGGAACTTCCCTACTCATCATTGTTGTGAGTAGCATTTTAGAGACGCACTTCCTTGTTTCATTCCAGGCACAGAGGTGGCCCAGAAAAACAGGGAGGCAGATGGAGAAAGAAGGAGGTGATACAGTGGTGAGAGAAATGAAGGCGAAAGCAAATATTGAGACGAGGAATGTGTGCAGGATTGTGAGGAAATGTTTCAAAGAAACCTGTTTGATGGAGATGAGTCAGTAAATGATGGCTGTATAATTACAGCCCTCCAGTCAGAGGGCTGCAGGATGATTTACTTAAAGAAATTGTGGTGCATGGTGAGAACAGAAAATGAAGGAGATGTTTCCTGGGGGGATATTATGGAGAAAATACAAAAGCTGCAGAGACAATCCTGAAGTGATGAGATCTCAAAGAAAACATATGCAGAGAAAGTAAAAGATGGCAAACGTGGAGCAGCAGAAAAAAGGCAGACGAAAATGAAAAACAGAAGTATGTGGTGAAGACATCTGAAAGTTTTATGTAAAGAAGTACTGGATATTGAAAACATTTCTGACAAATGGGGTTTATGGACTGGTGGCTGGGTATAAAAATAGTTTTATTCTGGAAGCTACTACTCAGATTAATAGATTATAATAAGGGTGTGTAGATTTATTAAATTAATGTGGTAACTGTCTTAGTACGATTGTTTGAATGTGAAGTGTTTTTGATGTTTGTTTGTTTAAATGCATGAATGGTTAAATGTATTTATTGAGACTAACGCTAACTTTGTAACTGCAAATCCAATTTACCTACGGGTCCAAATAAAGGAAACTGAACTGAAGGATTCAAAGTAACGAAGACAAAGAAATAGGTATGAAGTACAGGACAATTTAATATCTCCTTTGGGTGTAAAACACGAGGTAAGAGCATTTACTCTTATGAACAAAGAGACATTTTGTGACATTATATTTCAGATTGTTCCATTGAAAAAACAAACAAGAAAGACTGTTAACTTATGGAATCCTTATGTGCTAAAAGCATTTAACAGGGAAATAAAAAAGAAGATTCATATACAATTTCAAAAATAAGTAAAAACAGAGACTTTCAAAGGACATTGGAAGGTTTTATGTAAAGAAGTACTGGATAATGAAAAAGTTTATAACAAAAGGAGTTTATGGACTGGTGGCTGGGATTGTAATATTGTGTTAAAAATAGAAAGATAAAAATTATGCATATACCAAGTATGCTAAATGTGGAAGGGAATAGGGGTGTTGTAAAATACTGGGAAAAAACAACAACATTTAGGGAATATGGGTGTTGTAAAATACTGGGGGAACCAAAAACTTTTTTTTGTGTGAAAAAGGGCATTTGATAAGTAAGTGGGACAAAAGAAAATCTTATATTTGTGGGGAAATGGAACATGAGCAAAAATGTGAACTGAAATGTTATAAATGTGACAAAAAATGACATTTACGGATGGACTGCAAAAATGAAAATAAGAGCAAGGAAAAAGAGACAGAAGAAAATGAACAAAGAGAAGAGACTTTAGAAATAGAAGAACAATTGTATGAGACAAAATAATAGAGGACAGAGAAGATTCTGAAATAAGCGATGAAGAAGAAATAAATTGGGAGGTAGCAGAAGGAAAAAATGTTGGTAAAAGGGCAAAAGACAGAAAAATAAAATGTAAAGGGATAAGTACAAAAGAAAAAAGAAAGGAAATGGATGAAAAATAATATCTACAGCAAAAGGTGCAGTGCTAATTCTCACGTTTGGAAAGGAAATTGAAATACATGTGTTACAGATGTAATTATATTATAAGATACAAGACTTATGACGAAAGATTACAAACAGAGAAACTATGGTGACGAATGATAATCTGGAATTGAAATGAGAGATGTTCTAGAATAGCTGTACTTTGTAGAAATACAGTAAAGATATCAGATGTAACTTTAGCAAAAGTGGGAAGATTAACCACTGTAGATTTAAAATGGGAAGAACAAGTATATAAAATTATAACATAACAGTATATGCTTATACTAACTGTAACAAAAGGAGAAGCTTCTTTTGTCAGAATTTAGACTATATAGTGATAAATATGAATATTATAAAAACAGAAGACTAATTGTGATTTAAGAGGCAAGTGTAAAAGAACGGAAATGATAGAAAAATGTTAAAAGTTATTAGATGTGGTAAGTTAAAACTATGAGACAAAAATTCATGGACTTACAAAAGGGGTATGTTGTTGTTGTTGTGTCTTTCGGCTTTTCCCGGTTAGGGGTCGCCACAGCAGAACTCCGGTCCGCTAATGATTGGCAGTAGATTTTTACGTGCAACGTTGCTGGCCCTGACGCACAACCTTCAACGAAGATACGCCCATTCACGCATGTCTCCACACAGAAGACGCACTAGCTGAGAATCGCACAGGACGTCTTACTGTGAGGCAACAACGCTACCGCAGCACCACCACCACAGTCTATAGAAGTGAAATAGATTATTTTATAGTATCAGAAGGTTTAGTTATGGGAGAAGGGGAAGTAGTTGAAACAGGATTTTCTGATCATCTTGCAATATGACTAGAGATAAAGGA
Source organism: Protopterus annectens (assembly GCF_019279795.1). NCBI lineage: Eukaryota > Metazoa > Chordata > Ceratodontiformes > Protopteridae > Protopterus > Protopterus annectens. Next base: position 752,302,577 of record NC_056750.1, read on the forward strand.
AAATAAGGAATATATAAAAAACAGACAGAGGAATAAAAAGGATAAATGAGAAAGCATGGAATGAAGTAATACAGTTAAGGAAAGCTCATATTACTATGAGAAAATTTTATAAAAGGTCTGAATGGTACATGATATTTAAGGAAAAATATATGTTTTACAGTGGCAATATAATGTAAGAAATGTAGAGAAAGAAAAATATAAAAGAACATATAATTATGCACTGGAAGATTTAGAACATAATGACAGAAAGTACATTAACAAAGAAAAATAATTATATGAAATAAATCAAGAAAAAATACAAGAACTGCTATACAAGCAAATATATTTTTAGAAGGAAAAGGAAAACAAGTTACTTAAGCAGATTAGGAATAGAAGACAGTAGTGTAATGAGAGAAATAAAAAATGTAAAAGGAGAAACAGAAAGAACTCAGGATAAGATTATGAATAGTTTAGTACAATATATACAAGAAATGTTTAAATAAAAAAAGAAGGCAATGAAAAAAACATGTGAGGTAAAAAAGTTAATAGGAAAAGAGAATAAAGAGCTGGAAAAGTAGATTTCTTTAAATGAGCTAGATAAAGTATTAGGGCAAGAAAATATAGATTTGGCTGTAAGCCCAAATGAAATAGGTTATGAAATGTATAAAAACTTAAGGAATTGGCAAAAATATATTTTTTAAAAATTCTGAAAGAATGGTTAAATGAAGCTTTATGTGCAAAGAATTATGTAGTACAATACTTAAAATCATATGGAAGAAGGAAGATAGAAGACAATTAAAAAAACTGGAACCCAGTAGTATTGAAAAATAAGATCATTATGAAAAATAATACAAAAGAGATTTGAAACTAAAATGGAAAATATTATGGAAGATAGCATATATATAGTATAAAGAGGATGGGTTGTCAACAATTATCACTGACAGACAAATTATGGATGATTTTATGAACACAAAAGAAGCAAAAAATCATGACAGGAGATCTTAATAAGGCATTTGACACAACTGGACAAGGACTTGTATGGGTAATAATGAAAGAATGTAATACAAGCGAGAAAGTTAGGAAATTATGTATGTCAGCGTATAGTAATAATAAAGGAAATATACTTGTAATGACTGATTAAGCCAAGAGGTACACATGAAGAGTGGTGTAAGACATGGATGTCCAATAAGCTGTATACTTTTTGCATTACTTATGAATGTGATACTATATGAAATAAATTACAAAATGAAGGGGAAAGGGTATAAAACACCTGAAGGGTTAAGAATTCCAGTTCTGTTAGCATATACAGATGACATTATAATAATTGCAAAAAACAAAATTTGGATAAAAGAAGTAATTTGCACAAATGAATGTGTAGAGATAATAGGGATGGGTTTAAATGAAAAGTAAAGGTTTAGCTGATATAGTTCAGACTGGGTATATATTTTTCAAGGAATAAAATTTCTGTGTTAGATATAAAATTTGGGAATAAAGATGCAAGTAGAATTTGGTGGGGAAAACAAAAGAAGAAAGAAAAGAACTCTGTCTTTTCTGGAGTACATATAAATTATCATTCAGGCAAAGACTTACTTGATAAATTTAGAACTGATGGGGAAAATAGCATATTTAGCAAGTCTATTTAGGCTGCCAACAGTATTTGAAAAGGAATAATTGCAGATATTTTTTTTCATTTATGTGGAGTTCTAGATTAAACCCAGGAATTTTGTATGTAAGAAAAGATGAAGGGGGTTTAGGATTAAATAACCCAGTACTACATACTGCTTCTTTAAATGTGTACAAAGTGTTGAAGGTGCTAAATGAGAAAGATGAGTGATTAGTAATCAAACGGTTTAAATGTAAGTGTGATAAATTTTGGAATATATTAAAAAAAGAGTAAAAGAGAAAAATAGTGTATAAATGAGGGAATAAAATACAACCAATAAAAAAATTGTGGAAAATAAAAACTGATGATATAAAAAGATAGAAAGCATGGTATAAAAATATAATGATAAAACTTTATTATGTAAAACCATAGGAAAGTCTATTAAGGCTATAAAAATAAGCTAAAGGTAACTTTGAACCTAACACCACTCTTAAGTATTCAACTGCGGTACCACCTTTATCATTCTTATAAGAAAAGCGCAGTCTGGGTCTGAACTGTCTGCAAACAGCTAAAGTTAACTTTGAGTATGTGTCTACCTGTTTGAGCCAATATTCATTTTCCCCTGGAAAGCACTGCGCTTTGGCTTGTAAGCAGCCCCCCCCCCCCCCCCCACACACACACACACACTCTCATCTTCCACTTTCTCTCTTATTCCCTTCTGTTAGCGAATAGTATCCATAACTGATCAATACTGTGTGTTTGTTAATTTAAACTGAGACCACAGTAGCCTACTGATACAAGGTTATCCTGTTTTTCCACCTGAGAAATGGTTAAGAAATGACTTACAGTTTCAGAGCAGTCCTTGGTCAATTCTGATTGTTTCTTAAACACAAACTTGTCTTTGCTTTGGCTCATTAGCAGCAGTACAAAAGAACTGCCTGCTCACACCCTTGTTCTCCCCTCCCCCTTCCCAGTTTATTACCTTAAGCCAATCCCAAAGTTAATAAATATTACCTGTGGCAGGCAACATTTTTAAAAACTACAACCACACTTTGTCACTATCATATGTTCATTTATCAGTTTACTCTGTTACCTGATTGTTTCCAGCCCCCTCATATGAGCAACTAACAGGATCTCTACTGCTTCGCTCCCCACCCTGCCCCCTATTACCTCCCGCCCCCAGTGGTTCTACCTTTATTACACTCACAAACCCCTCCCATCTTTCCAATAGCCAACCATAGTGCTAACCCAACACTACCTCCTCCATTTTCCCACTACTATCACACCTCCTCAACTAACATGTACAAGCATACCTTACCTATGCTCACTGCATGCACTCTGCTTGCATATCTTACACCCTACCAAAGCTCCATCATTCCCCCACTCAACCATTACCACTGTACTACTACTCACACCACCAATCATGTCTCACCCTCACTCAGCTCCCCTCCCACCAACTCAAGAACCATCCCTATGCACCCCGCATGTTCTACCAACTATATTACTCAAACATAAAGCATCCCTACCACTTAACATAGTATCCCTCCCACCATACCTATTACCCAAAGAGCACAATCATAAAGTTTCCCTAATAAACAAACACATTCAAAAACTGAGAAAACTAATAACCTCATGCATATCAAAACTAGCCCTAAGTGCAGACATCCACCCCAACCCTGGCCCTACCATCTCCAACCTCAATCCTCATAATCAGACTAGAAACCACAACTTCTCCCAGATCACAGCCAATAGAAAGCCAAGTGACTTCCTTCTACTATGCCTAAATATTAGAAGTATATCCAACAAAGTCCATGAACTCCATGCCGCCATAGACTTGTACTCTCCAGATATAGTCATCCTGACAGAAACCTGGCTAAAACCTCACATTACCAGTGAGCAAATACTCCCTACCGGTTACGGCATACTAAGAGTAGACCGGCTAAACAAGAAAGGAGGCGGTGTAGCTATAATATTTAAACAGCATCTAAACATCCAGATCTTAAAATCATCAGCTCCACAAATAGGCAATGAAGAAATAATATATACCAAACTCAAAATAAACCAGAACAAAACCGTCAACATAATTGGATGCTACTTCCCACCTGGCCAAAACATCCCTCCATTAGAAAACCTCCTCAGCTGGTCTACCCACCACCTCCCCCAAGAAACTATCATTTTAGATGATTTCAATATTGACTGGAAATCCTGTTCTGGCAACAATTCAACCCATCACATAAACCTTCATGGCTTCACCCAACTAGTCCATTCGCCAACCAGGATAAATAAAAACTCCAGCAAGCACTTTACCCTGGATTGGATGCTAGTCAGTAAGAGCCCCCAGTCATATATAACAGGCTGCTTATCAGATAGCCTCAGTGATCTTTCCCCAACATCCCTACTCAAAAAATACCTATACCAAGCTAAACCTGTCATCTACCGTCAAATACATAAAAAACTAAACTTTAACCCACTCACATTCATCTCATCCCTCAAAGAATGTAACTGGCATCCCCTAAAGTACCTCAGTCTTGATGACGCAGTTGAATTTTTTAATACTACCTTCCTGAGCATCCTTAATTACCATGCCTCCATAAGACTTTCCAGAACGAAAGCACAACCCTCCCCATGGCTACAGAAAACCACTAAGTCAGAAATGAAAAACAGGGATAAAGGCTGGGAGCAATGGCGCAAAACCAAAACCCCTTCAACTAGACAGAAATTCCTAGAACTACGCAACAGAGTTAAAAATCTAATAAAACAGGACAAATTCCAATACTACCAGTCTGCCCTAGACTCCTCCCAACACAGCCCCAAACAATTCTGGTCCTCCATAAACTCCATCCTCCACCCAGGTAAAGTCAGTACCCTCCTCCTAACATCCCTCACTCCTCCAAAAATATTGCTACCTCATTCAACACACACTTAACACAAACCATATTATCACTAGCTAAACAACACAACCCTCCTCCCCTCCAACCCACACCTTCAACAATAATCTCCCCACTGCCTTCTCTTTTTCTCCTGTACCTATCTCCAACATAAAAAAAAACTCTTAACTAAACTTAAGCCCACCAAATTAGCAGCAGACAACCTCCCAAGTGAATACCTACAAATCGCAGCTGATGCTCTGGTGTACCCAGTATCCATCTTGAGTAACCAATCTCTGTCAGAAAGTTACGTTCCCACACTGTGGAAAGTATTACATATAATTCCCCACCACAAAGGCGGCCCCTCCACAAAACTAACCAATTACCGCCCCATAGCTATTCTCTCTCTCCACTCTCCAAAATACTAGAGAGATGCATACATTCTCAGGTCTCAGACTACCTCCTTACTAACAACCTCCTTTCCAATACTCAGCATGGTTTCCGACCAAACCATAGCACCACACTGCCTTACTCTCCTTTACTAACACTATCCTTCAGCATAAAAACAATGGCTATCTCTCCTCTGCTACTTTCCTAGACCTATCTAAAGCATTTGACATGGTCCCATACAAACAATTCATCTCTGTCCTCAATAACCTGTCCTTCTCTCAATCAGTCACCAACTGGTTTCAAAGTTACCTATCTGACCGCCAACAATCCGTTGTATGGCAGAATGACATATCATCCCAACTACCTGTCTCCATAGGGGTTCCCCAAGGATCCATCCTTGGACCCCTACTCTTCTCCATTTTCACCAATAATCTAGCCTATGCCACCAAACATGGCACACTCATACAATACGCAGGTGACTCAACCATCATCTGCTCGGCCCAGTCCCTACCCAAACTGCAAAAAGTCACACAGGAAGCCGTTTCCTCTGTTGAAACTTGGTTATCCGATGCCCAATTAATACTCAACCAAAACAAAACTAAATTACTCATCTTCCAACTCACCAAACATACTCAAAACAACTCTCACTTTAACATCACAGCAAAAGACAACACCACTATATACCCAACTGAACACACCAAATTGCTAGGAGTGGAAATAGACAATAAACTAAAATTTGACATTCACATATCCATGACCATAAAAAAAGTCCACAAAAAAACTAGGAGCGTTATACAGAAATAAGCAACTTCTCACCAAAGCAGCAAAGATTTCAATAGCAAATTCCCACCTTATCTCCACCCTACTGTGTGCCTCTCTGATATATACCAACCTACGGCAATGCAATCTAAACAAGCTAGAGACCTGCTACAATAAAATCGCCAAATTCACCACAGGGGCATCCTACCGTAGTCACCACTGTCTCTCACTTGCTGAACTGGGCTGACTTGAACTCCCACACCTCCTTCAATGGTATCAACTATCACTCGCCCACAAACTAGTAAACCATCCACTAAATGTCCCATCCCTCTAGTATCTACTCCAACCCTATCGCACCACCAGACCACTAAGATCCAGCAACAAAAATCACTTGCAGAGCACTAAAGCCAATAACTCTGCTGGTGAAGCACTATTCTCTTGCGCCATAGCCAAATTATGGAACTCCCTCCCACCCACAATTACCTCCGTACCATCATGCACCCACTTCAAAACTTTACTAAAAACGCATCTAAAAACATGCTGGCTATGCCCTTGCAACTCCACTCTAATATCACTCACCCCATCCAACCACTACCTTTCTTTCCACCCCACTAACTACCTTGATTATAGCAAGCTTAGATGCTCATAAGCCTAGTACTTATTATAGAGCAGGAACTTCTTATTGTAACATTTGTTAATGTCTGTTATGTACTTCACAGATAAAGATTCTAGTTGTCTACTGATGTACTATGTTCTTCATCTGTAAATATGTTTGTAATTAATTGCTATGTTAAATTGTTAATCACTATGTAATCCAATGTAACTACTGTCTGTTTATTTTAACTGTGGAGCTTTTCTCCCCGGGCCTCCGCTGAAAATGGACCTACGTCCAGTCGGACACTCCCAGTCAACAAATGTAAATAAATAAATAAATAAAATAAATAAATAAGCAATTGGTGTAATCAGAAAGTGCGATGTCAAGATTTTTTGTTAGATTGGCAATACATAAATTGATGGTAAAAGGAAATATGCCATATAAGAAGAAAAATTATAGAATATGTTTACATTGTCAAGAATAAGCTATGAAACATATTTTTTTAAAATGTAAAAAAAATAAAAAAGTCATGGGAAAAACTATGTAAAGAAATTTTTTTTGAAGATATAAAAGAAGTGGATAAAATAAACATGGATATGATTAAATATGAATATTATAATAATAGAAGTAAACAATATGTTAAAAGAATAGATAAACAATTATTTTACGGTTTATGGGTTATACGAAATGAAAGAATACATTTTATTTAATTTATTTGACATTTGTTGACCGAGTTTGTCCATCTGAGCGTGTGCCCTTTTTCTGAAGAGGCCCGGGGAGAAAAGCTCTAACATTATACAAAAATTATAAAACAAAAATAGATACAGAGCAACAAATAATGCAAGGCAAACATTTGCAGAATAGAAGTAAAATACACAGGTTAACAAAAACAAATCATACAAGAAAGAGCTTCCAAGGACAAACAGAGCAGGCAAGATGTTCTAAGTACAGAAGATCAAATCTGAATACAGATTCAATACTATGGATAAATTTCAAAGAATATTTGGTGACCAATTATAATCCAAGAAGAAATATTATTGAAAAAGGGATTTCAAGTAAGGAGTAGGTATAAAGGGGCATTAGACCAGAGCAGGGTGACAAAGGTGCAGAGGAAATGTGTATTCGTGGACAAGCAGGGGAGACTGAGGAGTTAGTTAGTAAAGTATAAGACAGAAAGGTAAAGAAGGAAAAGGAAGAATATGGATTAGAGAACTGGGACAGATGGAGGAGTGAGGTGGGGAGTGGTAGAATGTTGCTATAGTACACAGAAGGTTAGAATAAATTGCATGTTTGTAGGGAAGGGGGTAATAGAGAGGAAAGTGAGGGGGGAATATAAGGAGGAAAAGAGGGAAGGGTGGGATAGAGGGAGGGGAGGAAAATTTAGGTGGGGTGGTTACACTGACATTTCGTGATGCTATGTAGGTAATGTCGAGAGCTGTTCTGAATTCTTGATTCTTGATTAATATTTCTAACCGTCATGGGAAGCTTGCTTCATGAGAGCAAGAAGGTAGCAATATAGGGTTTGTCCTACAGATTTTTTTGGCTTATGAATCTATAAGAGGCATTGGTCGGAGTTTCTGAGGGGGTATGGTGGGTTATACAGGGAGACGAGGATATGCTAAGGCAGGAGGAGAGCTTATTAAGGATGGTGTGGATTACGAGAAGTTGAGAATAAATGAGTTGGTTAGGAAATTCTAACCAGCTGAGATTCTGGAGAGCAAAACAGTGATAAGATTTAGGTGGCATGTTAGCCGCAAATCTGGCTACTTTTTAATACATGGTTTCTAGTTTAGACAAAAATGAGGACTGTAGATTAGTTAGGACTTAAGAGCAGTACAGGAGGCTGAGAAGGAGATAAGCCTGGACAAGTGAGATTCTGGAGTTATGAGCGACAAACCTTTGGTTTCTATAAAGGAGGCCGGGGTTTGGGTGGGTTTTCTTTATACAGTTCTGTACATGGAGACTGCATTTGAGTTGGTCATTAATGATTACGCCAAGTAGCTTAGTGTGAGGTTCAGTTGAGATAATGGCATTGTTTAGGGAAGAGATGGTGAAAGAGGATTTTAGATGAGAGAAAGATTTGGGTAGAAATATGAGGAATTCAGTCTTTTTAGGGTTAAGGATGAGTTAGTTGTTGGTTAGCCATGTTTCAGTGAGGTTAAAGGAGGCCTGAGTAAGGGAAATCAGATCAGAGGGATTGTCTGCAATGGTGATGATGGTGGAGTCATCCCCATTCTGTATGAGGGATGACTGAAGACAGGATGAGTGAAGTTGGTTAGTAAATATATTAAAAAGAAGGGGGCTTAGAATGAAGCCTTGAGGAACACCCATTTCTGCAGGGAGAAAGGGAGATAGGGCTGAGAGCCATTTGACTTATTGCCTGTTAGTGAGGTAGCTGGTAAACCAGTAAATAGTTGTGGGGCAGAGGTTTAGTTGAGTTAGTTTAGAGATGAGGATGGAGTGGGAGACAGTGCCAATGGTTTTGGAGAGGTCTAAGAAGAGGCAGGACACTAACTTATTACTGTCTCTGGCAAGAGAGAAGGAGTTCGTAAAGGAGATAAGAGCAGTAGGTGTGCTGTGGTGGGGGCGAAAGTCATGCTGGGTGGGGGTAATGAGGTTTTCTAGCATGAGATAAGACAGGATTTGTTTATGAACACAGTACTCAAAAATTTTGGAGAGTGGAGACAGTATGGAAATTAGCAGTAATTAGAGAGTTCTACCAAGTTTCCTCATTTGTGGATTGGAATGGTGTGGAATTTCTTCCAAACAGTTGGGAAGTTGGATTTGCGGATTGAGAGGTTGATGAGGATGGATACAGGATATGCAATGGAGTGGGCTGCTAATTTTAGGAGGAGTGGAGGTAGGTTGTCTACTGATGGAGAGCATGGTTTAAGTTTCTAAAGAAGCTTTTTAATGTACCGAGTGGGGATGGGACTTAGCAAGAATGGAGAGTTTTGTTGTGGGTGTGTGCTGGGAGGTGAGGGATTGGTACTGTTGGAAGTAGGCATGTGTTTGCATATGGTATTGCTAAAGTAAGAATTGAAGACAGAAGTAGTTTCTTGGGGTGAGTTATTAGGGCACGGATTAGGTGTAGATGGGGTTTCTGGGATGGAGAATTTGGTTAAGTGTATGCCAGACTTTTTTGGAATTTCTAGACTGAGTGGTTAGGGGTACGTGGTAGAAGTTTCATTTACCAATGTTTATGTGTCTTTTGGCCAACTTATGGAGTTCTCTATATTTTTGGTAGTGTACGAGAGATTTATTTTTTGCCAGAGTTTCAAAACAGTGTAAGAAACTTCTCTATGTGGAAGATTTTTATCCATATATATATCTAGTTAATCACTGTATATTAATCGGATCAGATAATGGTAGCAGAAGTAGCAGACTTAAACTCATCCTAAGTAAAAAAAAAAATAATAAAAAATATATAATTTGAAATATTATATAGAATTACGAAGTATTCGAAAGTAATCCAAGCAGGCTAGGCAGTCTGTTTCCAGTTGAAAATCCTTTATTAAGTACACACACAAATGATCCAAGTAAAACAAAAATAACAAAGTAATAGTTTTCTCACAAGCTTTTTAACTATATATATATATATGTGTGTGTATATATATATATATATATATATATATATATATATATATATATATATATATGTGTGCATATATATATATATATATATATATATATATATATATATATATATGTATATATATATATATATATATATATATATATATATATATATATAGTTTTTATCAGGCTAGGGAGTGGTTTATTGTGCTGTAAGACAAAGTGTTATTGGTATACACGTTAAATTCACATCCCTTCCCCCATCAGTGTGACATTAGAGCTGGTCCTGCCCTACTTAATAGCTGTCATAATAATATAATCCTTATGTACTATAAGTATAATTAATAATGATGTGGTACTTCTTATTTAACCAGATTATTAAGTCTGTGATTTTATCCAAGACAATATACTACATGGCTGAAAATATATAATGTTTTTATAATATATATATATAAAATATATAATGTATAAATCACACACACACATTATATATATATATATATATATATATATATATATATATGTGTGTGTGTGTGTGTGTGTATATGGATAGAGAGAGAAAGAGATCCAGATATAGATATCCAGAGATTAGAGGGGAGTATTGAGATATTCAAGAGTAGAATTCAGTTGTTTTGTTGAGTATACTGTGGATGTTGACAGAGTAAAAGGAGTTGTTTGAGGTTAGGGGTTGGTACTCGGAGAGTTTGAGTAGAGATAATGGGAGTAGAGGAGATGTTGTGGAGGAGGCCTGGGTTAGTATGAATGTCTTCAGAGAGTTGAAGGGTGTTACAGAGTTGGAGAAAGAGTGATGAAGTGGTGTGAATAGAAAGTAATTTGTTTGTTTTTATGATATGGAGTGGTTTTTGGAAGGAGTGTGATTTCAGAGAGGCAGTGTTCAGTACAGGAGAAGAGGGTGAGTGATATGGGAGAGGAGTAGTAGATATAGGTGCCTGTTAAGTAGGAGGAAGTTGGGGAGGTGGGATGCAGATTGAGTTCAGTGTGATAAGATGTTGGGTAGGACAGGATGAGAAGTAGAAAGGACAACATGTGGGAAAGCATGGTGAGGGGTACAAAGTAAGAAGGGGAGGGTGGTGTGTAATTGATAGGAGGGGAATGAGAGGTAATGTAATGGGATGGGGGGTACAATTAGAGAATGTGAGTGGGAGGTATGAGTTAGAGTGTAATAGAAGGAGGGAGGGGCCAAGGGAGGAGGAGTAGACTACATTTGGTTGATGTTAATGATAGTGGGAGTGTAGGAGAGGTGTGGTAAATCTGGTTAGCAATAAAGGAAATTAATGTAGGGGTGGGTGGGAATGGGGGTAGGGTAGAGGAGCAGAGTAAGCCTGAGTGTAGTGAGGGTAAATGGAGCTGGCTGGGCCACGACTCCTCACTGTTCAAAAAAAACAGTGTAGTCCAGAGGGATAACTATAGCGACTGTCAAAAAGTAGGATAGCAAGGGCAAAGGAGATAATTCAGAAGGTTTGCAGAGGGGAACATTGAGGGAGCCAGAGAAGAGATCGGAGAATATGTACAGGGAAGCCTGAAGAGTGAAGCCGCTACAAATATAGGTGGCCTAAAGTTGCAGTGGGATGTTAAGAAGAGCTGGGAAGGGGGAAGAAGGAAAGAATGTTGAGGCTGGAGCCAGGAGAAGGGAAATTTAGTGCAGTCAGCAGAGGTCGGTAATGAACACGATGCTTTGTTTATTGTTAGCAATCAAAACAGAGTAACTTAGAGTGAACATACAAGTACGGGAGGTTAACTGTTGCTGGGAGGGCTGTTTCAGCCAGGAGAATTCAGAAGATCTGGTGCTTGAATAGGATGCTAGAGCACTTGGAAAGCAAACAGTCTGACCAGGGTTTCCACCTGACAAACAAAAATAATAAAAGGTGGAGAGGAGAGAGATAGTTCATGCAGGTGGAGCAGGTTTTACAAGCTGACAAGACAGAAAGGGGCAAATGGAGAAAGGTAGGTTGGAAACAAAAGTTGGTAGAGATTAGATAGTCATATTGGTTATAAGGGATACAGCAAAGGCAGGTAGAGAAGTGAGTGAAGAGAAGAAAAGGAGGGGTGGCAGGTATAGGGGAAGAAGGCTCAGAGATTGCTAACAAAATTAGTTGAAGGTATTGGGGTTAAAGAGCAGCAGATTTAGCTAGAGCACAGAAAGGCATACAATATTTAACATAACACTGTAAACAGGTACATCAAATCAAGACTGATTCTGTAAACAAAACCGGTTAAACAGTAGATTCAGCCTGAGCAAAGCAGAGCATACAGTAATTAATGTAACAGAGCACTTGGAAAGCAGACAATCTGACCAGGGTTTCCACAAGTATGAGAGGTTAACTGTTACTGGGACGGGTGCTTCGGCCAGGAGATTTCAGAAGATCAAGTGCTTGAATAGGATGATAGAGCACTTGGAAAGAAGACAGTTTGACCAAGGTTTCCACAAGTACAGAAGGTTAACTGTTGCTGGGAGGGCTGTTTTGGCCAGAAGATTTCAGAAGCAGAAGATCTGAATAGGACGCTAGAGTGATTGGAAAGCAGGCAGTTTCCGCAGTTTCAGTGTCCTTTGTCGCTGTGCATTATTCTGCCACTGCGCTCTAAGAGGGAAGCAAGGAAGGGAGAAATTATGTTTAATGGTAAATAGATTTGAGCAACAATATTAAGTAAAATCAGACGGTGGTTATGGAAAAGGAATGGGAGTTTAGTAGGGATGAAAATTTAGTATGATTGCGTAAACAGATTTTTATATATCTATATTTGCATGCTTGTAAATATTTTGTAAAAAAAACCACGTTATTGTGTATATAAATAAAGGATCCCTGCTCTTTGGAGCTGCTAGATGGTGCGGGGGGCTCCTACAGCAACAAGAAAGAGGCCTAGGAGAAGCAGCAGCACTATGGAAGAGAGAAAATCTGTGAAGGGTTTTGAGGCTGAAAGTGTGACTTTGGAGAAAAAAAAATGTTCGGTATGGAGTGTCAGAATGTAAATAAAGATTCCTGTATGGTACATATTCAGATAAGCAGTATTTAGTTGGCTCAATGGAGAAGGAAGTAAAATGAGTCTGTTGAAGTTGTGCAGATAACTGAACTGGCATAAAGAGGGCTTGCAGATGGTGTTCTGTTAAAAATATTCAAACAGGATGATCCAGGTGACAGTTCTGCTATTTCATGAGGTGAGATGGCAGTTAGCATTTTGGAACTGCTGTGGATGGTAATGTGGAAAAGGAACCAGGTGATGGGACAGTAGAGAAAGTATATAAAAATTAAATATAGACCATTCAGTGAAGGGGCAGTAGAGAAAGGAGCATAAAACCTATGCAGCAGTGACAGAAACTAAAATTGAAAAGCAGCAACAAACTGAGAAGGTGTCTGGTTTTGTGTTATCATATAGTGCAGTAACTAAAATATATTCAGCAGTGATGGAAAGCAAAAAGGAAAGCAGCAACAAACTCTTAAGTTAAACTGTTTTTAAACAGAAGATAAGACCAGCTGTGAGAATAACAATAAAATATTACACTTTAATAAACAGGCATTATGCATGGGACAGTTCGGAACTGTTCTGAGTTTTAAGGCTCAAGAAAGCTGGTCTTTTATACACATTGGGACAGAGACTTTTTGTGACTTAACATTTGAAAGCGATTGACTGATGAAATTTCTGAAACTGTATATAACAAAAAGAGGGACATTTATCCATGGAACAATTATTTGTTTTCTAGTAGTAACTTAAATGTTAAAAAATGTTACTCTGCAGTTTAGTTACTCTGATGAACTGGAACAAGATGATGTCCAAAAAAGCATGCAGAGTCTGTGTGAAGCTGCTGATAATAATGTGAAAGTTAGAGATGAGAGAAACGCATGGAATGGACGGTCAATTTGGAAGCTGTTTTGAAATGTGAAAAAAAATGGTAAAACATTTTCCAAGTGTTAGTTTGTGGCTGGTCTTGGATATTCTGGCCAGCCTAAATCATGTTTCCTTTGTGGAGACTTTTTCCCATTTAATTAATGATTGTGACAAGGTGCAATGTAAAAAGTGTGGGGAGAAAGGACGTACAGCAAGAAGGTACAGTATGTGCCTAAATGCAGGCTGTGTAAAAAAGAGATACTATTAGATGGATTCTCAAGAGCAAACAGCAAGCAATGAAAAAGTAGGGGGAAGGGAAGAAGACATACACAAGGCAGAACAGGAGGCTGGGGAGAGAGTGAACTAAGTGAAGAAGAAACTGTAGAAGAAAATATACTGATGGGGAAAATGAGGAGAGGGAAGTACATACAGGAAGAGGAGTCAGTAAAAGGCAATGATACTAATATTTTTGAAGTTCTAGCCAGTGAAAAATCTGATTCTGTTGATCAAGGATTATATGTAAATGAACCAAGGAAAATATTTATTTGAGGAAAGAGTAAAAAGAGAGAAATTGAAAATCTAAAAATATTTGAGCTAACTTAAAAGGAAGGAAATGCAACTGCTTTAGAGTACTTTCAGTAAATGTGAACTGTATTATTGACACTGTAAGAAAGATATGAATACTGGTGTGCTAAATGTGATGTGGATCTTACTCTGTTAGAGGATGTAATACTTCTCACAAGTAAAGAAAGACTGCAAACAGAAAATGTGGGGAAATATAATATGGAACTTAGGGAACATTGTTCTGGACTGGCTGTGTTGTGAAAAAAACAGTGAAAATACTAGATGTAATATTGGCAAGGATGGAAAGGTTAACTGCTATGGATATAAGGTGGAGAGAAAATGTTTATAGAACTATAACATTCTATGCACATATATATATATATATATATATATATATATATATATATATATATATAAATAACAAGAAAAGAAAGAGAATTGTTTTCAAATATTAGACTATGCAGTGGTTAACATGAAAATTATAATTGCAGGGGACTGTTATTGTGATTTAAGAGGAAATAAAAATGGAAAGGGAAACTGTAAAAGTGCAAGAAGTGTTAAAATATAGTAAATCTCAGTGGATATAAAAAGTGTACACACCCCTATTAAAATGCCAGGTTTTTGTGATATAAAAAATGAAACCAGAATAAATCATTTCAAAACTTTTCCCACCTTTAATGTGATATATAACCTGTACAATTCAACTGAAAAACAAACAAATATGTTAGGGGAAAAATATAAAAAACATACAATAAGCTGGATGCGTAAGTGTGCACACCCTTAAACTAATACTTTGTTGAAGCACCTTTTGATTTAATTACAACATTGTCTTCTTGGGTACACACCTGTCATCAATTAAAGAGACTCTGATTAACCCCAAATAAAGTTCAGCTGTCCTAGTAGGATTTTCCTGACATTTACTCAGTTGCCTGCTACAGCAAAAGCCATGGTTCGCAGAGAGCTTACAAGGCATCAAAGGGATCTCATTGTTGAAAGTTATCAGTCAGGAGAAGGGTACAAAAAATATTCACAGCATTGGCTATACCATGGAACACAGTGAAAACGATCATCAAAACGTGGAGAAAATGTGGGACAACAGAGATGTTGCAAAGAACTGGACGTCCCTCCAAAACTGATGAAAAGACAAAACGAAAATTGGTCAGAGAGGCTGCCAAGAAACCTACAGCAACACTGAAGGAGCTGCAGGAATTTCTGGCAACTACTGGTTGGGTACTACATGTGACAGCAATCTCCCGCATTCTCCATATGTCTGGACAATGGGGTAAGGTTGCAAGACGGAAGCCTTTTCTTATACAGAAAAACATCCAGGCCCAACTAAAATTTGCAAAACAATACATCAAGTCTTGCAAAAACATGTGGGAAAATGTGTTATGATCTGACGAGACCAAGGCTGAACTTTCTGGCCACAATTCCAAAAGGTACGTTCGGCACAAAAACAACACTTCACATCACCAAAAGAACACCATCCCCACAAGCATGGTGTTGACAGTATCATGCTTTGGGGGTTGCTTTTCTTCAGCTGGAACTGGGGCTTTAGTCAAGGTGGAGGGAATTACAAACAGTTCCAAATATCAGTCATGTTTAGCCCAAAACCTTCAGACATCTGCTAGAAAGTTGAAGATGAATTTCACCTTTCAGCAATACAATGACCCCAAGCATACATCCAAATCAACAAAAGAATGGCTTCACCAGAAGAAAATTAAAGTTTTGGAATGGCCCAACCAGAACCCAGACCTAAATCCAATAGAAATCTGTGGGGTGACCTGAAGAAGGCTGTGCACAAGAGATGCCCTCACAATCTGACAGATTTGAAACACTTTGCAAATATTGCCAAGTCAAGATGTGCCATGCTGACAGACTCCTGCCCAAGAAGACTGAATGATGTAATTACATCAAAAGGTGCTTCAACAAAGTATTAGTTTAAGGGTGTGCCCACTTATGCAACCAGCTTATTGTACATTTTTTATTTTTTATATTTTTCCCCCTAACAGATATGTTTGTTTTTCAACTGAATTGTACAGGTTATAGGTCACATTAAAGGTGGAAAAAGTTTTGAAATTACTTATTGTGGTCTCATTTTTTATATCACAAAAACCTATAATTTTAACAGGGGTGTGTATACTTTTTATATCCACTGTAACTGTGTGGAACAAAAGTCAGTGAATTTATAGAAGGGATCACTTGGATCTGAAATTGATTAGTTTGTATTATCAGAAGGTTTGGCGGTAGCAAACGGTGATACAGCTGTATTGGGATTTTCAGACCATATATCAATATTATGGAGGTGATGGAAGAAAGGGAGTATATTAAAATAGGAAAGGAAATAAAAAGACTAAATGGGAAATTATGGGATGAAATTAGAGTGAGAAGTACTGCAGTTATTGAAGGATCGTATAACCACAAAGGACTTCTATAAAAACTGCTCTGATGGTGGATTGGATTTAAGTAGAAGTGTTTATTTTCCCAATGACATGATGATGCAAGAAAGGAAAAGAAAATGAAGTATGAGAAAAGGTATAGAAATGTATTAGATAATTTAGGGAATAATGCAAGAGAGAATTAGGATATAGAAAAAGAAATATAAAAAAAATTAAAATCTATGGCATTAATGCGTGAATGGGCGTACCTTCGTTGAAGGCTGTGCGTCAGGGCTGGTAACTCGGCATGTAAAAATCAACTACCAATCATTAGCGGACTGGAGTTCCGCGGTGGCGACCCCTACCCGGGAAAAGCCGAAAGATACAACAACTGTTAAGGTAGAAATATTATTTACAAAGGAGAAGGGAAGAGGTATCTGCATATTTGGGTAAAACAGTAAAGTAGAATATTAGTATAATGAGGGAACTGAAAAATGTAAAAGGTGAGGTAAAAAGAACATAACACCAAATCATAAGTATTGCAGTACAGCATATGGGAAATATGTATAACAGTAAAGAAAGAAAATAAGAGAGAATGGATAGCAAAATTATTTCTAGAACGAGTTAAGGAGATTAGTATTCATGAACTGGATAAAGTACTTAAGAAAATAAATACTGGTTCAGTATCAGGCCCAAGCCTTATAGGGTATGGAATGCATAACAAATTAGTGGATTGGCAAAGAGAGTATTTTGTAAATGTACGGAGTTAATGACTGAAGGAAGGGTTTGTCTATAGTTATGTACTGTGAAATTAAAATGTATACAAAAGAAAGATGAGAAGAATAAAATTAAAAACTGGAGACCCATTACACTAAAAACAGTCTATATTTGTTATGAGAATAATACAGAGAAGAATGGTAGGAAGAATAAAGGGTATTATAGACTAAAGTGTATTTGTATAAAAGAGAAGTGTTGCTCATCTTGTACATCTGAATAAGACGATGAGGTTTGGGTGTTCGTGTAAGTACTTTATTATGTACAAATGCATCAGAATGGACATCAGAAACATTAAACTTAAACGAAATAACTAAATAACTATCACACACATACGCATGCTTACATCTTGACTGCTTACTAGAAAATGGCACTCTTGCCTTGCACGTGCTCAGTACTTATATGCAGGTGCCTGATGACTTGAAAGCTTCTTAAAGGTATATCACACTCTCTGATCTACATCCTCCTCCTTTACAGAGCTATCTTGCAATGACATTTGAATAGGCATGCAAATTATACAGACAATAATGAATAAAACAACATTCATGTCCACATTCCTGTGCATCTAGAACTAGGTCTGGAAATGCGACCTTTTGCTGTCTGCATCCTCACTATCTCTCTTTCTTGTAATGGATAGAGCAGTTTCCTGGTCTTATCATAATAGGACTTCTGGGACAAATGCTTTTTCAGGAGTTCAGCTTTCACTGCTTTGTTGTTCTTAGCACATGGAACCAACAAATTGCTACTGACTAGTAGTGTTGTTCTGGTTTGTCTTGACATAAGTTTCTGGGCAGGCAAATCAAGATGATTATCACTAGGAATGTTTCTGAGATTCAGGAGATTTAGAAAAACATTGGTATTGCTCATTTCGGTTTCTCTAACAGCTGTTTTGCACTTTGAACTGCATGTTCTGCCAAGCCATTTGACTGCGGGTATTCAGGACTACTTGTAATATGTACAAAGTCCCAAGTTTCAGCAATCTCTTCAACTGCTGACTTGTAAACTGTGCACCATTGTCAGAAATGACTGTGCAGACTACCATGGACAGAAAAATGTTTCTTCAACTTAGTAATGACAGTATTGGTCGTTAGGTTGAGAAGTAAGTCAATCTCGAACCAATTTGAATAAAAGTCTACTTATACCAAGTAATGTTGACCATTCCATTCAAAGATGTCTGTAGCTACTGTTGACCAAGGTAATTCAGGAAGCTGGCTTAGCTGTAGTGTTTTTTTTTTTGTTGATGCAGTTTAGTACTATTACATACAGAACAAGTTAAGAGTTCTTTCTCAATGTCTCGTGACATAGAATGCCAACATACTAGTCCTCTCGCCCTTCTTTTGGTAGAATCCGTTCCTGGGTGGCCACAATGCAAGGTCTTAATGTACTCTTGTTGCAAGGATTTTGGAACAATCACTTTTGGACCCTTCATGATGATACCATTGTCAGACAAAATCTTGTCTCTGTAAGGAAAATGCTGCTGCACTTCTACTGGTAAACAAGACTGTTTTGACGGCCATCCTTGACTGATAAAGTGGTTGAGCTACTAAAGAATTGGATCTGGATCTGAAGCTGTGTGAGTTCTAAGCTCATCAAGATGTGTGGAAGAAAAATTTCTCACTTCCAGACTTCAACATCAGATTTCTCATTTTCATGCTATTCAGTGTTTTTTTCCTGGGCGATCTGGATAAAGTATCAGCAAGATAAATAAGTTTGCCTTTTATGTAAAGAAGACTGAAACTGTACTTTTGCTATTTGAGCGTCATGCATTGCAATCTAGCAGAAGCTGTTTGCATTGGCTTTCTCAAAATAGTGACTAGAGATTGGTGGTCAGTCTCGATTTGAATAGGCTGACCATAAATATAATCATGGAACTTCAAACATGCAAACACAGTTGCCAAGAGTTCCTTCTCTATCTGAGCATACTGCATCTCGATTTGAGTTAGAGTAATCGATGCATAGGCTACTAGTCTACCCTCTTGAAGAATGACTGCACCAAGACCAAACTTAGAAGCATCACAAGAAAGAGTTGTTGGTTTGTGAAAATCATAGTATCAAAGTAGGTGGACTGGCAATTCTCTGTTTCAGGTCATCAAATGATCTTTGGTGTTGTTCTGACCAGGACCAAGATAGATCTTTGCGTGTCAACTCTCTGAGCGGTGCTGAAAGTTGGCTCAAATCTGGAAAGAACTTGCGTAGATAGTTGACCATGCCAAGAAAACCCTGTAGGACTTGGACATTGTCTGGAACTGGCATATCAAGAATTGCTGTTTGCTTGAAAGGATCTGGTCGTTAGCCTGAACTGGTAAACAAATGACCAACATAAGTAACTTCTTGTAGCTGGAATTTGCATTTCTGAGGATTCTGCTTAAGACTGACTTCACAAGCTCTGTCTAAAACTGTTTTGAGGTTTCTATCATGTTCAACTTCACTATTGCCGCCTACAAGAATATTATCTACTATAAGAGCACATGGTTAGCCTGAAAAAAATTTGCTCCATTGCAAGTTGAAAGACTTCACTGGCAGAATTTATTCCAAATTCCATTCTCAGAAATCTGTACTGAATGGTGTACTGAATGTGGTTAGCAATGAAGATGTTCAGTCAAGCAAAATTTGCCAAAATGAACTTTTTGCATCTAAGACAGAAAAAACAGTGGCATTTGGCACAAGAACAGCAACTTCTTGGACTGTGCACATTGGATGATGTCATTTTAGTGCTTTTTTCAAGTCTCGTGGATCAATACATATTCTAATATCATCTGAGTTTTTCTTATAAGCTACCACCATGGAGAATACCCATTTATTTGGTTCTTCAACCGGACAAATTACACTTTGCTGCACCATTCTGTCTTGCTCAGCATTGAATCTGTTCTGCATAGCTACTGGAACTTTCCGTGCTGGTCTGATAAAGTACAGTTGTGTACACTTACCATAAATGTAGATGTTCGAGTGTTTTCACTGTTGCAGTCATTACATTTGGGTTATCTGCTTGCAGGTAGCTCTCAGTCAGCCTGATTATCAAAGTCTTGGGTCCTGCGTTGGTTGCTGTCTCATCTTCCATGATGTCAGGTAGTCAGGGGTAAAAAGCATGCAGCTGATGCCATTACATCAGTTTTGCTTGCCCCAGATGTCAGGTGCCCCCATAATGGGAAGCAATTATATACAAGGTTACACCTCCAACAAAAAGCAAATACACCAGAAAGCTTAAATACAGTAAATAAGAAGAGAGGTATAGTCAATAGAAGTCAGGGGTCTGGAGGGAGGGTAACCAGGACTGCAACAATGAATACACTTGAACATCTACATTTATGGTAGGTGTACACAACTGTACTATGCTCTTCGTGTTTCACTGTTGCAGTCATTACATTTGGGTAGATTCCCAAAGCTAAGGAAGGGAGGAAGCAATTAGGACCAGCTATTAGGCCCTGCAAGACTGCAGTAGCAAAACCAGCTCTGGATTTAGAAAAAATTGGCAAGTGGTAATGGTTGGTGAAGGTATGTACAGAACTCCAGGTAGCAGCTTCTAGGATGTCCCTAGTAGGAACACCTCTGAGAAAGGCTGTAGAAGTAGATGCAGCCCTGGTGGAATGGGATCTTATCCCCTGTGGGGTAGGTTTTCCATGGTGCTTATAGCAGAAATGAATGCAATGGCCTATCCACTTAGAAATTGTTTGCTTTGAAATGGCCTCCCCCTCTGCCCCTGCAGCAAAGGCAACTAGCAGCTGTTCAGATTTCCTGAGAGGCTTAGACCTATCCAAATAAAATCTAAGTTGCCTGTGCACGTCCAAGGAGTGCAGTATTTGTTCTCCTTAGTTCTGTGGATTAGAGAAGAAAGTTGGCAAATGAATGGACTGATTAAGGGCCACACTGGATACCACCTAGGGCATAAAGGAATGATTGGTTCTGAGGGGCACCCTGTCTGCATGAAAGATGATGAAAGGCTCCACTGCCTATAATTTAGACACCCTTCTTGCTAAGTGATTGTTAGAAGGAAGGTTGTTTTCCAAGAAATGAATTTCAACTCTGCAGTTGCAGCTGGCTCAAAAGGAGGTAGAGAGAGCTTTTCCAATACAAACTTAAGGTCCCAGGCTGGAGTAGGGGCTCTCCTGGGTGGTAGTAAATTTTTGGCCCATCTGAGGAATTGTTTCAGCAGGGGGTGAGAGAAGAGGGGTGGCTCAGTATTATAATGTGCTGAAATGGCTGAGGCATTAATTTTAATAGAAGAGAAGGAAAGGCCCTTGTGAAGCATCTCTTTTAAGTATTGAAGAATATGCGGTAAACTGGGCACTGTTGTGCTCATCCCCTGAGTCTGGCTCCAGGAACAGAATCTTTTCCACTTTTCAGCATAGGACTTTCTAGTACTAGGCCTCCTTGCCTCCAGGATGATATCCATCCAACACTTGCTTGCTGAGGGGTGGTATTGGAGAATTCAGGTAATTAGCCAGGCTGCCAGGTTCAGGGTTTGAAGTGGGAGTGCAGAATCCGGCCCTCCTGCTGGGACAGCAGGGAAGCGGTCTGAGGCAGGTGCCATGGTTCCAACAGTGACATACTGCGCAAGAGGGGGTACCAGTGTTGGCGTGGCCAGTCTGGTGCAATGAGTATTGTCCTTGGTTTATCATGTTGATGTTTAGTAGAACGTTCAAGAGGAGAGGCAGAAAAGGAAAGGCATAAACTGAGAGGTTTTCCCAGGTGAAGACAGGGCATCCACTTTCCAAGCTTGTCTGTGGGGAGTCCTTGTGCAGAATATGTCCAATTGGTAGTTCTGAGGGGAGACAAACAGGTATATTTCTGGGCTCCCCCATTTGTTTCTCAACATGTTGAATATCTTTGGTTCCAGTTTTCACTTGTGTGGGTCCATGAGATTTCTGCTTAGGTCGTCTGCCAGTGCATTTAGCTTCCCTGGCAGGAACTGAGCTTGTAGGTGCACTTGGTAGCTCAAGGCTGTGTTCCACAGAGCCATGGCTAGTCTGCAGAGAGGGTATGAGTGGGTTCCCACCTGCTTGTTTATGTACTACATAACAGTGGTGCTGTCCTTCTTTACCAATAATTGTCCTGGAAGAATGTGGTCCTTGAAGGCTGTCAGAGAATCCTGTACAGCTAACATTTCTTATTGACTGATATGCAGGTGCATTTGACTCGGGTTCCATTTGCCTTGAATGCACTGCCCTGCCAAGTGAGCCCCCCATGCATAGTCTGATGCATCTGTTGTTAGGGTGTGGGTGGCAGGGGGTAGAGTGAATGGCAGTCCCTTGTTGTGGTGGCAGGCCTCTGCCCACCAAAGGAACTCTGTTTTTATACAAGGAATGATAGGAATTATTGATTCCAAGTCCTGAGAATGTTGACACCATAGGCTTTTTAGATACCATTGTAGTTTCCTCATATGCAGTCTTGTATATGGAATTAGTAGAATGCAAGAGGCCATGAACCCCAGGGCTTGCAGTATTTTCCTTGCAGATAGCTGGGTCTTTGTGGCCAGTGTTTTGAAGTAGGCTGTCAAATAAACTTATTTATCTGGTGTGAGGTAGGCCATCTGGGAAGTTGTATTTAAGCTTGCTCCCAAGTATACAATTTATTGGCAGGGTACTAGGTGGGATTTATTTTCTTTTATGGTGTACCTCAGTGAGGTTAGCAGTTTCTTTACAAATGCCAGATGATCTAACAGTATGTCCTGGCTTTCTGCCTGAATTAGACAATCGTCCAGGTATGGGTATATCTGAATATTTCTTTGCCTGCAGAATGCAATGACTGGAGCTAGGCACTTTGTGAATACCCTGGGCGCAGTAGATAAGCCAAAGGACAGTGCAGAGAACTGATAGTGCATGTAGCCTGCTCTGAAGCGTAGGTATTTTCTGCAAGATTCCCTTATTGGGATTTGCAGGTAAGCCTCCTTTACGTCCAATGTTGCCAGCTAGGCATTTTTGCCTAGCATGGGAAGCGGCTGATGAAGAGTTAGCATTTTGAATTTTGGGATTACCAAAAAGGTGTTTAGGATAGACAGGTCCAGGATAGGACGCCAGGAGTTGTCTTTTCTGGGTACCAGGAAAATCTTGACTAAAAACCTTGTCCCCATTCCTCTTCTGGGACAGGCTGAATAGCCCTGATACTTAGAAGAGAGAGAGAACCTGCTGTTGAGCCTCTGCCCACTAATTTGAGGGTAGGACTGGCCAACCGTTTGGGGTTGGTAAGGTGTGGAAGTGTAATCTGTATCCTTGGGAAACTATATTTAAAACCCATTTGTCTTGAGTTCCCAGTTTTTTGCATGCAGGGCGATCTTTCCCCCTAAAGGAGCAGTCAGTGGAAGGTTTAAGGTTAAGTCATTGTGACAGTTTACCATAGGGGGGTATCTTACTACTTCCAGCTTTGGAAGTGGTAGCCCACCACTGCTTAGGCCTGTGAGTACCTTGAGACTGTAGCCTAGGTGGTCTGCTGTTCCTGGGTTTGGACTGAGAAGACCTGGAAGAGACAGGAAAGGATCAATTCTTAGAAGGCCAATGCCTACTAAATCTGGGAGGCTGTACTTGCAGGAAATCTTTAACAGTTTGCATAGATTTAGCTTTTTCCTCCGTCTTTTTAAGTATTTCTTCTGCTATGTTGCCAAATAGGCGGTCTTGGTTTAAGGGGGCATCCAGTAATTTAGCTTTAACATGATCTGGCAAAGTTTGCTCCTTAAGCCAAGCATGCCTTCTAAGAGCAGACCCAGTGACAGCAGCCCTGCAAGATGCCTCTAAGGAGTCAAAACCACACTGCAAAGTACGTTTACCAACTTGTTCAGCAGAATGCATTAATTCCTGTAATTCTTTATTTTCAGCACAGTCAGGAATCAACATAATTTTCTGTTTAAGTAATCCAATAATATGCTGCTGATACTGTAACATATGAAACTGCCAGTTTAAGGCCCTAATGGCTACAGTAGCAGAAGTGTATACCTTCTTATCCCATCTGTCCAGGACCCTGGACACTCTATCAAAGGGGGTAGGGTTTTTGGCAGAAGTGGCCTTAATGCCTTTGGGTCCCTGTGAAATGGTCTCTGGGTCTGCAGTGGGATTCTAAAAGAGGAACTTGTGAGAGTCAGGTACTCTGTAATACCTGTCAGGTTTCCTGGGAGCCAGAGGTAGAGTGTCTGGGGCCAGGCTAGATTCCAAGAAGGCATCATCTACAATGTCCAGTACAGGAAGGATAGCTAAAGGCCTGTGTAGAGGTAAGAGTAAGAATTCCCTAAGCCTCTTTTTTGGAGTCAGAGTAATCCTGGCTTTCCCAGAAGAAATGCTTCCTAAGTGTGTGCAAAATTTTCACCAAAAGAAAAATCTTCTGGAGGGGAAGCAGAGGGTATGGAGTCCTCTGCATCAGAATCCTCATAGGTAGATAAGGGCAAATCCTGGTCATCAGAAGAAACAGAAATTTCAGAATCCTGATCAGAAGAATCAGAAGGAAAATCAGTTCTAGGTCTCTTAGAGAGAGAAGACTGGCTTCCCCTAATTAGAGTAATAAGGTCTTCAGCCATTCTTATTTGTTTTTTAGGCATATGGGCCTGACCATGCGGTTTGGACGTCGGTTTTCTAGGCGTGGATCGAGTTTTAGGCCTTGAAGAAGAAGATGGCGTTGGTTTGATAAGCAAGTCCGTAGGCCTGAATACACCCTCAGAAGCTGATGCCTGCACAGTGGCCCCGGACCCATCCAAGGTAGGTTCCATAGTCGAAGAAGCAGCTTGCGGCATACCGGACCCAAATGGGTCTCAGTAGAGGCCTGCGACTCTGAAGTAGTGGGTATCAGGAGCTGCGAAATCCCCTCACTGAGTACCTGCGAACTGGCGACTAGCTTAACAGAAGCATTGTCGGCAGCTTTGGACCTATGCGGTCTGTCTCTGTCTTTATCTTTACGTTTTTTCGGAATGTCAGTAGTCGGAAGGCTTACCGAAGCCATTTCTGGATAATTAAGTCAAGTACCAAAGTAGCTAGAAGCAAGAAAGAACCGACGATGAATAGTTAGAGGATTGAATAAGGCACACAACTGACAGCGAGGGACATCATGGTCTGGGCCTAAGCAAGGAATGCAGTACGAATTAAAATCTTTATGAGGTATTTGCTTTCCACAAGAAATACAATTGTTAACTTTTACTGACATTGGTTGAGAGCAAGAAAAAGAATCCCCAATGGGGTACTTAGCTTTTTTGAAGACTTCGGTTCTAAAACACGAAAATGAAAATTTCAGGAGTCGGCTGACTGGCACTTGCGAACTGCTTCTGCTTCGGGCACCGCATGGCAAGAAAGACGTAATGGCGTTGGCTGCATGCTTTATACCAATGACTACCTGACGTAATGGAAGATGAGACAGTAACCAACGCAGGACCCAAGACTTTGATAATCAGGCAGACTGAGGGCTACCTGCAAGCAGATAACTCAAATGTAATGACTGCAACAGTGAAACACGAAGAACATCTGGGCTTACTTCAGGGTTTAACTTCATGGAGTACACAACTGGGAGTTTGTCCAATTTGTCTTCAAAAAGATCAGCATAGTCAGAAAAAATTGTCTGGGCAAAATTTGAGCTGTTATCCTTCAAACTTACATGGTGGACTTCTTATTAGATGAAAGCAGTCCCATTTTCAAACTGTCTCCGAGGCCTAATAATGACTGCACGTGTCTCTTGACTACATAAAACTGCAAGTCATGGCTGTTCCCAGCAGAGTAACATGAAAGCACTACTGAGCCTTCAGTTTGAATTTCTTCACCACCATAAGCAGCAAGCTTCGCACACTTTGCTAAATCAAGCTTCTTACCAGCTTTTACTCTAGCAAACGTTTCTGCTGACATAACACTGCACTTCGAACTAGTATCTACTTTGATCTCCACGGGTCTCCCATTAATCTGAACAGTACACAATACTTTGTTCTTTGCCCACAAATCTACTGCATTGACTATTTCACCAAGCACAAACACACCATCAACATAAAAAGTACAGTCTCAGCTTTCTAATTGATCAACTTGTCTCTTTGAATGCTCCATTTTTATAAAAGAATGAACCTCTTTTGATTTACAAAGCCCTTTGAACCGATTCCACGTTTTACATTAGCTAACCAAAAGCTAAGCACTTTTCTCTCTTTAGGCTCATGATTGCCACCACAATTATGACAGTTAACTATGCGGCTATGCGGCTAGGTGGGGGCACATACTTTGATTTAGCTGACTCACCCTTGTGCTTCATTGAGCATATCCGCCTCACACAGAATGCCCTAAAACTGGCTACAAAGGCTCTGGGTTTCACTGAAGCTGCCACACCCTTTGGCCTGTACGTTTTAACTACGTGCTGCATACTGTCTACATTAGCATTAGAAGGCACTGAAAGCATGCTTTTCTCATTTGTAAGCATGTTTGTGTGCTTTTCTGTGAGCTCATATATCTGGCAATCTCTGTGGCCTTATTCAAAGTTAAATCACTGTCTCAAAGCAAAATCTTTCTCACTGCATCATCTTTAATATCACACACAAGCCTGTCTTTCATCAACTCATCTCTCAAATCACCAAATCTGCACATCCTTATTTCTCAAGTCATTTATATATGCTGCAAAAGTTTCACCAGGCTTTTGATCCCTTGTGTAAAAAAGTGTCTTTCCATTGTAATATTTGTTTGGTGGTTACACATTTCTCTAAATTTACATTTTAAACACTCAGAGTCTTTCCGTGTTTCAGCCGGTACCACTATATGGCATTTCCCCCTCCCCTGCATACACAGCAGGTGCATACACAAACAATGCTCTCTTTCAATGGCTTTTGACCCAGCTAAATTAAGCAGAATAAATGCCTTTGTACGTGTGTCTTTGTCAAAAAAAAGCCTGTATGAAAATATCGTACTCCTGCTCAAACACACTCCAATTTTCTGCAATACTGTTATCAAACACAAGCAGGCTTGGTCTGCATTCTGCCATGCCAACAAATTATGTTTAAACACAATGCAAAAGTGGCCCTTGAAATTATGTACAAACATGCACACACACCAGGTACTCGTAATAACACTCAAATGCTCAATAAACTCTTTGAAAGACTGTACTTTGTGAAATATTCTTTGAAACGGCTGTGCTTTGCAAAGGAACTATACTGTAATACTGCCCACACTTGCCAACAAATTGCACACTTTGGATACTTCGAATAGTTTAATTAATGTGAAAGTACCACATAGAGAAAAATACAGTAGTTTTCCCTTTCTTGTACACTTTATGCGATTCAGATATTATTTCAAATGTTTTCGTAATTATTTCTAATACTTTTATCAATATGCCGCATTTTCGGACATTTCGTTTAAGAAGAAATTCGTTTTGAGTGCTTCGTTCTATATTCGTTGAGAAAAAAATAATTTAAGTGAGTTTAGGTACCTGGAATTTTTTTCTGACCTGTTTGCAAGTCATTTGAGCAGTAGGGACTATCCATTCCTGTATATTCCTCCTACTTTAACTGTGCGCCTCATGGTTTCAATTCTGGATCCCATTCTGGCACAATGTCGCTCGTCTTGTATATCTGAATAAGACAATAAGACTTGGGTGTTCGTTTAAGTTCTTTATTATGTACAAACAAACACCAGGATGGATATCAGAAAAATTAAACTTAAATTAACTGACTGACTAACACACATGTGCATACTTACATCTTGATTGCTCACTACAAAATGGCACTCTTGCTTACATGTGCTCAGTACTTATATGCACGTGCCTGCTGACTGGAAAGTTTCTTAAAGGTGTATCACACACTCTGATCTACAGGAAGGGATGCCAAGAACTGTTATAGGTTGTGAGAGAAACTGTGGATGATATAAGTAAAAGGGAAGATGTGAAACTTACTAGCAAGGTGTTTGATATAGTAGGAGACAATACTTTGCAGGATGTTATGGAGAAGAATGGAAAAGGTAATAACATTAGGACAGTGTTATTGTCAGCATATCAAAATAATAGATTGAGAGTGTTAGTGACTGGGTGACTGAGTAAAGAAATATGCATGACGTGTGTTATAAGACACGGATGCTCTTGTTCTGTTCATTGTTGCTGCACTTGAAAAATACTAGCATAGAGTTGAATCTAGTACTGTTTGTGACCTCTGGCGCTTGTATTACAGTTAATCTTTTGTCTAGAGAGGCCTAGCTATTGATTTGTAGGAGGGAGTTTCAGTTTGGTCTTATCTGGCTAGTTACTGCTACAGGCTCTGTTTTAAGGTGCTTTTGATTGGATAATTTGAACTTTGGCTGGCTCCTGTTTCTCTGTGTTAAACAGCCAGTGTTTAAACCAGTTTGTGCTTACTTGCTCAAAGCTGCAGTGAGTTAGGCCTTCTGCGCTTGCTCTGCTGTTCTCCAAAACCTGCTGAGAGACCACAAAAGATAAGTGCTTATTTTCAACTTTCTGCACATCTGATTTACTAAAACAATATTTGCTGCATATCTGTTTAAACTGTGCAACTGTTTTTTTTTTGGCTTAGTGAATTGAATCCTTACCACTGCCCTTTGCCTGCCTTGACTACAAATTTGATATTGGACACTCCTCCCAGTCCCATTGCATCAGCTCATTCTACTGAGTTCAGTGAGATCAGTTGTGAAGGCCCACCCATTGCATCAGCTCATTCTACTGAGTACAGTGTGATCAGTTGTGAAGGCCCATCCCTTCAGCTTCTTAATGTTAAATTACCTTCTGTCTCCTCACTTCCTACTTAAAAAAAAAAAGTGTTTAGCTGTTCAACCCATTTAGTTTGCCACATTTGATACTGCTTGTTGGTAGCCTGATTAAATTGATGACAGTATTCCGCAGAATTGCTGCTTTATTTGAACAGTTTTATGTTGCGATTGTGAGCTACTTTATCACATTTCCACAGTTTTAAAGCAATTTACTGATTAACTGTATTTCATTACTGTTTAACTGTATTTCATCGCTATTTACTGCAATTCATTACTGTTTAACTGCATTTTGCTGCATTTCATTACTGTTTAACTGTATTTTTTCATACTGTCAGTTCTGTTTCTGTCTGTAAGCAGTTAATCTGTGCTGTTTTGTGAGGTTTACGCTGTTCTTACCCTTAAATTGAGTAGCATAGTCTGAATACAAGGTTTGCTGCATCCAGAGTTGTTTGTTTTTGACTCCAGTGTTTCTGGCAGCCATCTTGTGTTTGCCTTCTGTGTTTATGGCAGCCATCTTGGGTTGGTAGCGGCCTATCTCCTCTACTAGTTAGAGTAGCAGGGCTGCCTGGACCTTGTTTCGCACAGGCTGGTAAAGACAGCAGGGACTCGCAGGACTGGCTAGATTTCTGTGTTACTGGAACCTTCTATTTTTTGTGGTATTTAAACCTCATGTTTGAGCTGGTTTGGGCTTGTTTACATGTCACGCACTGCAGCTGCACTGTTTTTAACCCATTGTGGGGTATTCCCACTACAAATTTTCCCTTAGTAGCACTTGTGTGATCACCTAGTAGTACTCCTGTTAGACCTTCCACCCTTTACCCCCTTAGCTTTCTCTGGCTTCTCTTCCTCAGATTCTGACAAATATGGATGGACAATTTCCTACGGTTTCTCCAGCCAGTCTGGTTGATATGGGCATCCTGAGACAGTGTAGCAACTGCCTCATGTACACAGACAACCCTCTACTACTACTACCATCTAGGAACAGAATTTGTAAGAGATGCAACTACATTAAGAACCTAGTCTATGCTCTCTCCCTCACAAGCCAGTATATCTGACAGTGAGAAGGTTGTCAACACAAACACCACCCACACCTACACAACACAAACCCACATATGCAGAGGTCCACAACAAAAACTTATCCAAACAAAAGAGACCTCCAAGGCACAAACACATGCAAACTCCACTGCCCACTGGCCTAAACATAAGCCTAACACATTAGTCATAGCAGACTTCATTGTGAGACACACAGATGTGCCACTCACCAGGCTAGATAAGGAGAAAGTCACGGTTAGTTGTTTGTCAGGTGCCACAATCTGCTGTTATCACCCATGCATTCAAGTCTCTCAACAACAGCTACTGTTATGACTCTGTCATAGTCCATGTTGGCGTGAATTACTTCAGATGTACCTCCCCGGACTATATGAAGAGAGACATGATCGAGCGCGCTGAATGTGTTCCAGGCAGGTATTTTCTTAGCCTTAAGCGGCATTTTATTGTCACCCAGAATGATGCCTCAATACAAACAGAAAATGACTGACTTTAACAACTGGCTTAGTTTCTGATGTCATTCCAATGGGATCCAGTACCTGACAGTCTGGGAAGCCATGCTCAACAGACCATGATGCTTTGCCAGAGATGGCCTGCATCAGTCTTCCTTGGGTTTCAGGCTTCTGGCAAAGGCTCTTGCCTCCCCCATAGTGCCTTTTTTAGGCAATGCCATGAGGTCAAAACTACCAACATGAAAATCTCATCAAAACGCAAATTAAAGGTCATGCTGTTAAACACTAGGAGTCTAAACATGAAACTGTAATCATTGTAAGCATTCTTAACCCTGGAAGATGCTGACATTTATGCAGTCACAGAAACCTGGTTCAAAGCTGTGGAGAGCACCCCAGCCATACAAGCTTACTCATCCTATCATACATTCAGACCCCAAACCATGGACAGCAAAGCAAAAGGAGGTGGCGTTGCAATATATATTAAAGACAAACCTCCAGGCTGGTCAAATAGTATGACAGACAGGAAACACTCCAGGTGCAGTTAACCACTGACAAGACGCCTATTCAAATCATAGCTAGCTACAGGACCCCAACTTTGACTCAAGATGCCCACTCCACCTATCTGGACCTCTTCGAATCTATCAGGATTCAACCCTTTACCCTGATCCTGGGCGACTTTAGCTATCCACTCATAGATTGGAAGAACTACTCATGTCAAAACACAAATGGGTTCATAGGTTCATACTAGGCTATCTGCCCTAGGGCATTTATAAGCCTAGCCAGAATGTGTTTGGCTTTCGCCACCCATTTTAAATTTATTTTGCTATGCCCTTTTTCGAGGTTAGTATACTGTGCCTCTGTCTAACAGTGACACAGAAGTGATACCCGGGGTAAACCTACGATCTCCCATCCACTCATCAAGATTCCTCTTGAAGAGAGTCAATGAGGGACTCTGCCTAACCTGGACTGGGATTTTATTCCAGAGTGAAGGGAGCCTCTGGGTTATGAATCTGTCCCTCCAGCATGTCCTATTTATTTCAGTGCTGAGGTTCAAGTCTCGAGCGTAGCTCGATGGGATTTGGATTTTCTGAGGTGCAGCATGTCCATTAATTCGGGTTGGACATGGCTTTATACGTCAGGCACAGATCGCCTCTGAACAGGCGGTATGCCACTAAGTAGAGCTGGAGTTTCTTTAACCGGGCAGCATATGGCATCTGTTTGAGCCCTTTGATCCTCTTGGTGAGGTACTTTTGGGGTCTTTCCAGTTGCTGCAGGTGTCTGGTAAGGTACATCCCAGAAGGGGCATTGTACTCAATTATGGGCCTGATGAGGGATGAGTAAAGAAGCACGATGACCTCCCCTGATCTAGATGTGAATTCCTTCATGATTAGGTGGGCTATATAAAATGTTTTTCTAACCACTTTGGCCACGTGGTTGTCAAATGAGAGATTACTATCAACTTGGGTCCCCAGGTCCCTGATTACTTCTTCTGTACTTAATGGATTTCCACCTATGTGGTAATTTGTGGGCACTTTGTTTTTGCCAAAGGGGATGACTATACACTTTTGGGCATTTAGCTTGAGGCCATGGCTCTGGCACCAGTTGTCTGTTTCTATGAGGCCCTTTTGGAGGATGCTTGTGTCGGCTGGAGAGTCGATTATGGCGCCCAGTTTGCAGTCATCTGCGAACTTGGTCAGCCACAGTCCTTCCGTGTTGGCCTGTACCTCCGAGAAATATATACCGAACAAGAGAGGTCCCAGGACTGAGCCTTGTGGGACACCACTTGTAACTGGTTTGGAGTCTGACATGGCTCCAGCAATTCTAACCATGTGGGTTCTGTCCTTGAGCCAGTTTGCAATCCATCTAGTGACATAGGGGTTTATATTTAAGCTGGTGAGCTTATCTATAATGCCCGAGTGGTGTATTGTATCGAAGGCTTTTGCGAGGTCCAGGTAGGCTGTGTGGACCACCTTCCCCTCGTCAATGGCCTTGGTGACTGTTTCAAAGAAATCAACCAGGTTTAAGAGGCAGGATCTGCCCTTAACAAAGCCGAACTGGGTAGGATCCAGTGTTTGTAGGTCCCCAATATCTTTATTTATGAGGTCCATGATGATCCTTTCCATAGCTTTGCAGACCAAGCTAGTCAGGCTTATGGGGCGGTAGTTTCCAGGATCCGTTGAGGCACCACCTTTATGGAGAGGGACCACTGTTGCTGTACGCCACTCTTTGGGCACATATCCTGTAGTAAGGCTGAGACTGAACAGTAGTTTTATGTTTGGGTTTAGCTCTTCTTTGAGTTCATGTAGGACGAGCCCAGGACACCATCTGGTCCCATTGATGCTGTGTTTTTGCTTTGGAGAGGGCGGCTCTTACCTGAGCATCTGAGATGTCAGGGGGGCAGCACTCTGCTGGGATAGATATTTGCCCTTTTGGTGGGGAGGGGGGAGAAGTTTGCGCTGAACCTGTCAGCTAGGATGTTGGCAATGTCTGTGGGTTCGTGTATTTTTGTCATTTTGGACTAATTCTGAGCATATCTGGGAATTACCACCCAGGTTCCTAACATAACTAAAGAAAGCCTTGTGATTATCCTTAGTGTCCTGTGCAATTTTTCTCTCAAGCTGGCCTTAGACAATTTTATGTGTGCCCGTAGTTTTTGCTAATACTGATCAGTGATGCCTTCCCTTTTGGGATTTTGCTTTATCATTTAGTAGCTTCCTCCTTCTATTGTATAGTTTGTTTATGGCTGGGGTCCACCAGACAGGACGTCTGCCTTTGGAGGATTGGGTCTTGGTTTTATTTGGGATTGCATGATCCATGCATTCCTGAAGGTGTTCATAGAATGCGTTTATAAAGGATTCTGCGGTCTGGGCCGTATTTTCCACAGGCCCGGGGGCTTTGAAGGATTCCACCTCAGTTTTGAGGAGTGTAAAATTTGCTTTAGAGAAGTTTTTCACTGTGGTTTTCTGGGCAGGGGGTGGGGTTGGGATGTGAATATCCAATGAGATTAGTTTATGGTCTGATCTTACCAGTGAGGGATACACTTCTGGTCTGGAGCATAGAGTCGCCATGTTGGTGATGATCAGGTCCAGTATGTTTTCCCCTCTTGTGGGAGTGGTAACAAGTTGTTCCATAGCATTTGAGTTTATAAATTCTAGGAACCTTTGGGCTAGGGTGTTGGAGCTAGAGTAATGCTCCCAGTCTATGTTTGGGTAGTTGAAGTCGCCCAATATAATGGTGTTTGGAGAGACCTTCATATTTTCCAGTGTTCTCAGGAAGGCCGAGTGGGGTTCCTGGGTTTGGGAGGGTGGTCTGTAGCAGGCTATAAACTGGAAGGCAGTTTTACCCACTGTTAGTTGCACATGGATAGTCTCTGATGCTTCGTGCTTTGCCACCAACCTGGAGGTGTGGGAATCTTTGATGAATATCGATACTCCCCCTCCTTTTGTGGTTCGGTCCAAGTTTTGGGGCCGAAAAGCATGGTATGAGGTATAACCTGGTAGTGCTGGGGTGCTCTCCGGAGCCCTGAACCAGGTTTCTGTTACTGCACAGATATCGATGTTCTCCATGCTAAGGAGAGTTTCGAGTGTGTGCATCTTGAGGTTTAGACTTCTGGCGTTGAGTAGCATTACTCTTAGTTTCTTATCCCTTGTGTTACCTATGGAGGTGGGTTTGTCTTTTGAGCCTTGCCTAAAAAAGGCACTATGGGGGTAGCAAGAGCCTTTGCCAATATCCAAAAGCCCAGGGGTGACAGGTGCAAGCCGTCCCTAGCGAACCATCGTGGCTTGTCGAGCATATCATCCCAAGCTGACAGGCATTGGATCCCCTTTGAATGACACCAGTACTTAAGCCAATTGTTGAAATTGATCATCTTGTCTTCATATTGTGGCATCATTCTTGGTGAGGGTAAGATGCTACTCAAGGTCAGGGTCATACCGGCCTGGGCTACATGCTCAGAGAGCTCCTTTATGTCTCTTTTCATGTAGTCCAGGGAGGTACGTCTCAGGTCATTCACACCAGCATGGACAATGACTGAGTCATATTTGTACTTGCCTTGGAGTGACCTGAGTGCTTGTGTTATGTGGCGGATCCTAGCGCCTGACAGGCTGCTCACCGTGACCCTCTCCTTGTTCAGCCTGGTGAGCGGGACGTCAGTGTGCCTGACGATAGAGTCACCTATTACAAGTGTATCAGGTGTGTTGTTTAGTCTTAAGGGCTGTGACTGTTTGGCACACTGGCTTTGTGAGATATGTGTTGCACGTGTTTTGTTTTGGGGTAGCGGCTGCTTGGGTGTCTGCTTTGGAGGTCTCTGCTGCTTCTGCAGATCTTTATTTAGAGCCTCCGAGTATGTTTTTGTGTGATTATGTGTTTGGTTTGCTGTCGTGGTAGGTCTATGTGAGACTGGAATTGTAGTGAGTGTGGTTTCCTTCTCCTCCTGACTGGTTATGCCAGTACTGAGTTGAGAGAGCTTAGCCTCCAGTTTGGCTATATGATTGCATCTCTCACATGTGTTGGAATTTGTTGGGAGGAGGAGAGGGTTGTCTGTGTACATGAGGCAGTTGTAACATTGCCTCAAAATTCCCAGATTCACCAGCTGGACCGGAGAGGAGATTGACAACTGACCTTTGGACATGCTAGAATAATATTGGGAATTCCTTAATAATTGAAAACCAGGGCCAGTGGGGAGTGAGGGTGTAGTGCTTTTAATTTTTAGTGCTGACTTATATAATTGCTTTAGTGAGCAAGTGCCAGGTAACTTAAGTGCAATGTGTTACAGGTAACTTAAATGCAAAACGACAAACAGTAACTTTCTTTCAAGTGAAACAAGGAAATAAGTACAGTAAGCAATGCAGATATCACTAGTGATCCACAGAAGAGCTGAGAAGCCGCGTATTAGGTGGAATTAGCGTTCCAGGAAATAACAAGCAAACAAACAACAAGCATATAAACAAAGCTATATTCAGCAGGCCTGGATCTAGTCTATGCTACAGCAAACAAGGTGTACCAATTTCAGTAAGATACAGTTCAAATATTCAGGCACTATAAACCTTTAACCAGAAATTCCCAGCTCAGAAGGGCAGAGTCCAGCCTCTTCTCCCACAAGAGTGCAGACCACAAACCTTCTTAATGTAAAATAACTGGCCTGAAGCCCAAGTGCTTAAACCAGAACTAATACACTTTAAGAATAACAGACACTGGGCTCTCAATCAGCAGTTCCCAACTTAGAAGGATGAAAGCTACCTGTCCTGCCACCACAGTGCATGCCACAAACCTTCCTAATGTAAAACAACTGGTCTGAAGCCCAAGTGCTTAATCCAAAAGACTTAGAATGACAGCTAAACTTTAATCAAGTTACTACCAAGCAGTAATAAATACAATTGAATACTTTAGAGAATGCCTGGATTAGTGCTCAAGTTACACAAACAAAGCTAGATCCAGCAATTCCTTGATTTCGTCAATGCAAATGCCATGGACCAGCTGGTCAGCACCCCAACAAGAGGTGATAATAACTTGGACTTGATATTAATCAACATGAGTAACCACTGCAGTATTCCTACAGTGTTATCCTCCCTGGTAAGATCCATTCACAAAGCGGTCACTATTGAAGTCACCATCTCCCCCGACCCCCACCCCCCCCAGCTCTAGGGTCAAACAAAAAAAACTTTTCCAAAGCTGATTACAACCTCCTGAGAAAAGGTGTTAACAGCTTCACAGCCCCCTCAGCCTCCATGGGAACTGGCACCTATGTCCAAACCTACACCAAAGTACCGTACAAGCAATTATTTAGCTGCATGGAATCAGGAATACCATAGAGGACAAACTCATCCTCCTCAAGGAAGAGTAAACCTGTCTGGTGGGCATCTGCAATAAATAAACTCTATAATAAAAGGAAAAATTGCTGTCCAGGATCAAGAAGGAGCATGTGCCTAATTGGAAGTAATCTCTCCTTAGCCTGAACAAGCAAATAAGAGCACTAGTGAAATCCTCCAAAGCAAACTTTGAGTCCAAACTGGCCACATCTACTAAAGGCCTTCTACACATATGTCCGCAGTCTCAAAGGAAGCACTCTGATCTGCTCAGAACTGGTGGTCAAGGACACCACATGCACAAATGCTGTAGACATTGTGAACCTGCTGGCAGGCAGGTTCAGTGAAAACTTCACCCCTCTGCCCACCCCATTATTATATCAGGACATCCCCAGCACCTGCCCCCTCCCCTTATCTCTAGGGAGCAAGTCACCAATGCCCTCTCAAAGAAAAAATACAGTCTCCATTGGACCCGATAACATCCCAGGTTGCATCCTACATGAACTCAGGCAGGAACTTGCAGCACCATTAGGCACCCTATTCAACCAAAGCCTAAGTACCGGCTTCATCCCAGCCAAGTGGAGGACAGCCACTGTCATCCCTTTGCACAAAGGTGGAGCATCCACTGATCCAGGAAATTATAGACCCATCAGCCTAACTAGCCTGATCTGCAAGGCCATGGAACAGATTATCATGGACCTCATTAACAAGGACATTGGCAACCTCCAAACACTTGATCCCACACAGTTTGGTTTCGTCAAGGGGAGGTCATGCCCGTTAAATTTAGTCGACTTCTTTCAGACAGTCACCAAAGCCATGGATGAGGGGAAGACAGTGTACACTGCCTACCTTGACCTGGCCAAAGCCTTTGATACTATTCCCCACTCCAGTATAATAAATAAACTCTCTCAACTAGGTATCCAATCCATATGTTACCAGATGGGTAGCAAACTGGCTCACTGACAGAATACATCTAGTCAAAATAAGGGAAACCAAGGAGTAGACCTGTAATGAGTGCTATACCCCAGGGATCGGTCTTGGGGCCTCTGTTGTTTGAGATATAGTTTTCTGAGGTGCAGGCCAAAATCAGTGGGCTATGACTGACCAAGTCTGCAGATGACTGCAACCTTGGTGCTGTCATCAATTCCTCTAGTGATGTGGACATCCTCCAAGAGGGTCTCACCCAAACAAATGACTGGTGCCAGAAACATGGCCTCAAACTGTATGCCAAAAAATGCATCATCATCCCCTTTGGAGAGAGTGATGTCCCCACAAATTATCACATTAATAACATGGTCCTAAGCACGCAATAAGTCATGAAGGACTTGAGCACCCAGGTTGATAGCAAACTTACTTTTGACCACCATATTGCCTCCGTTGTAATGGCCCACCTCATTAGCAAGGGTATCTCATCCAGGGACAAAGAGGTCATAACATCCCTTCATTCTTCCTTTATAAGACCCATTATTGAGTACAATGCCCCTTTCAGCGTGTACCTCACAAAGCACATGCAGCAGTTGGAGAGACCACAGAGGTTCCTCACCAGGAGAATCTAGGGCCTCAAACACCTACCCTACACAGATAGTCTAAAAGCCCTGTCCCCTCTGCTCAGTCTCATACAGACTCCTCAGAGATGACCTCTATCTGGAATACAAAGCAATCTTAGACTCCACCTTGATGGGACTGCTGCATATCCGTAAGTCTAGCTCCACTCGAGTAACATCCACATGTGACCTCAACCTAGTCTGTGACATCAGTAGGACTTTTTGGCAGGACAGATTTGTATCCCAGAGACTCCCTCTTCTGTGGAATAGACTCCCTCTCCACATCAAGCAGAGTACCTCATTAACCTTTTTTAAGCACAACCTGGATAACTGGATGAAGAACAGAAAATACACTCCTGGGATTCCACAAGTGTCCCTGCTGGACAGGGGCAGCAGGTTCTGACTTGGCAGAATGGGCTAAATTCTTGGCTAGGCTTGTAAGGGCCTCAGGGCCAACAGCCTAGTAACTTCCTATGATCCTATGATGTCCTAAGACTAGAAAATTGCTTGCACTGGCAATGACTGCGATAGTGAGTGAAATAGCTTATACAATGAAAGATGTTAGATATGTGATGCAAAAGGAGGTGATGATTCCAGCAGTTTTGACATACACAGATGATGTACTTGCTATGAACAAAATATGGATGAATGAAGTATTGGTTTGTCACTCTGAATGGATTTTTAAAGGAAATGCAAATTATGCTGAATAAAAAAAAGATAAAAGTTAAGAGTTTGTGTGATGTGAAAATTGGAGGTGTGTATTTTTGAATGAATGAAGCTTTTTTGCTAGGGATAAATTTGGGAAAAATTAGTTATACAATGGGAGGATTTGATGAACGAAATGTCTTCTCTGGAGGATGTACACATTAATAATCAAGAAAAATGTTCATCTGGTGAGTTCTGTATTAATGGGGAAAATAGTATATAGGTCAAATTTTATATGAACCTACAAATACATAAAAATGAAAATTGCACAATTGGTATTTTCTTTCATATGGGGTTCAAGATTAAACCCAATGAAAAGAGGCATGTTATATATTACTGAAGATGAAGGGAGATCAGGTTTACTTAATCTACTTGTTTACTCTGCTTCTTTAAACTTGCACAGAATATTAAAGTGGGTAAAGAAAGAAAATGAGACGTTAATAGTGAGAACGTTTAAATACAAGCACAGTACATTCTGGGAGCTTGGCATAATGGTTAAGGTGTTTACCTTACAAACACAAAGTTCAATTTTCACATGGGGTAACTGGATGGGCTTGAAATGGCCCAGAACAGCATTTAGCCTAGTACTTATCTATGAACTTAAGAAAAGGAGAAAATGAATATGTAAATAAAGAAATTCAAAATTATAAAGAAAAAATACTAGCATGGAAAATAAAAATTGATGATATACAGAAAAATAGAAGGATGTGCTATAATAATTTGATGAAGCAATATTATCACATAAATCTGTGGGAACATTTACCAGAAGTGATTAAGGCTATTAAAGTCAGGAAAAAGTGGTGTGCCAACTTCGTAAAGTGCCAGGATTTTCTTAGCAGACTGGTGATAAGTTAAAACTTAATGGGGGGTATGCCATATAAAAAGAAAGTTGAAAGAGTGTGCGTAATTTGTGGGGAGGATAGAAAAGGTGAGAAGAATTTTTTTTTGAGAATATCAATGACAAACAACACAGACATGAATATCCTGAACCTGATCGACTTCTTTGAGGCAGTCACCAAAGCTGTAGATGAGGGTAAGGTGGTTCACACAGCCTATCTTGACCTCGCCAAGGCTTTCGACACCATCCCACATTCTGGAATTATAGCTAAACTCACTAAACTAGGTATAAATCCCTACTTCACAAGATGGGTTGTCAATTAGCTCACTGACAGAACCCATACTGTAAAAGTTGCAGACTCCAAATCTGACTTCAAACCAGTGATAAGTGAAGTAACACAGGTTTCAATTCTGGGACCCCTCCTGTTTGGTATCTACTTCTCTGAAATACAGGCTAACACAGAAGGCCTTTGGCTAACGAAGTTCGCAGATGACTGCATACTAGGAGCCATAGTTGAGTCCCTAAATGATGTGGACATCCCACAGAAGGGCCTCACTGAGACAGACGCCTGGTGTCAGAGCCATGGCTTCAAGCTCAATACCAAAAGGTGCATTGTCATCAACTTTGGTAAAAAAAATCTGTACCCATGAACTACCGCATAGGCAGCAGTCTACTTAACACAGAATGTGGACAGTAGTCTCTCCTCTGATAATCACATCACCACAGTAGTCAGGAAATCCTTCTACGTTGCACACCTCATCACAAAAAGGTTCTCATCTAGGAAAATAGAGGTCATTGTTCCCCTCTACTCGACACTCATTAGACCCATTATAGAGTACAACGCCCCTTTTGGAATGTACCTCACAAGACATCTGCAGCAGCTGGAAAGGCCACAGAAGTATCTCACAAAGAGGATTACTGGCCTCAAACAGATGCCCTACACTGACTGTCTCAAAAAACTCCAGCTTTACTCCGTAGCATATCGCCTACTCCGAGGTGATCTTTGCCTAACATATAAAGCTATGTCAAACCCAGAGCTGTTGGACATGCTGCACCTAAAGAAATCCCAACCCCTCCAAGCTACACGCTCTAGGGACCTAAACCTTGTCACCACAATAAACAGGACATGCTGGAGGGATAGATTCTTCCAGAGACTTCCCATACTCTGGAACAAGCTACCCATCTATGTCAAGCACAGTTCCTCATTAGCACTCCAAGAAAAATCTTAATAAGTGGATGGGAAATAGGAAATACAGCCCGGGGAATCACTTCTGTGGCTCTGCTCGACAAGGGCACAGGAAAATAACTTTCTTGGGAGGCGTAAGCCAGGGAACCTTGTTGGCTAGGCTTACTTAGGTCCTTGGGCCGATAGCCTAGTACCTACCTATGAACCTATAAGAATATATTTGTTATTTGGAAAGAAAGACTGAATAAAATTTTGTTTGATGAGAAATGGATTTTGGCTGACACAATGAGAAAAGTTTTGATTATGTATGGGAAAGGAGTGGGGTCAATTATGCAGAATAACAATGATGGTATATACAAATGTGTAGATATGTCTCCATAAATATGTATATTTTGTAAATATATAAATATCTTGTTTATCTTATGTTAAATAAAGGACCCCTACTATTTTTGATAGGTATCATAGGATATTTTACATTCACCTTTACCACCATCTCAAGCAAACAGTACCTCAATTTACGGTGTCATTTGAAGGACAACCCCCCCACACACACACACACTGCACTATAGTGTCACTAATACATCTATCTGGTGTGGGAATAGAGCCCATAGCCTTTTGCACCAAATATGAATGTGATGCCTGTTGCTCCTCTGATACTATTAGTGTATAATCTACACATGTTCATTGATAACTGTATTGATAAGGCCAGTCTAACCTGCCTTACTAACCAAGAAGTGCCTACAAGTACACAGACAGCCTCTGAAACTTACAAGCCCAGTGAAAACTACCTAACTTTGTTACATTGCTTATCTGTTATCTCTTCAAAGTGTTAAATCTTTATCATGTTAAATACCACACTGCTTCAAGGGCATGCTCGCCTACAACTGCAACTCTAGATCTGCTTTCCAATTTATTTTCCTTTATTTTTTCTCCTAATTAATTTCTTTTTTACCTTATTCTTTGTTCCAGGTAACATTCATTCATGTATACAGCTGTTACACAGACTGGTGATATTGGTCCCTTTTCTGCCCAAAATTCATCCATCCCAAAGTGAACCATCTCCAATAACTTGCATAAGGTGAACATTCTTACACATCAGAGAATGAAATATAGCACTGACAATAAAACAAACATTGCATAGTGTTGTCCTACAGAATGTGTTACTTAAAATGTTTATAACTTTTGCATTGTTAATGATCAGTTAACAGACAGTGTGAGAAGAAAACTAGGAAAAAAGGATGAACAAGGAAAGCAGCCGCAAAAACAAATGTGGACCAAGGAACTGTTGTTTGGGAGGACGGTAAGAAGTAATTTAACTAAGGATGGTGACAATGGTATGAACTGCCTTTTTCAGCAGTTCCTTCATCAACTTCAAACTTGGGAAGCAACTTTTGAAAGAGTGCCAGAAAAAAAGGCATTTTATGATGCTTTTAGCACACCACGACTTTAATGCAAATATTCCGTAACTGAATCTCAGTTTTCACACGGCATAGTACAAGTTATGAAATTAATTAATGGTCTACTGCTAATATGACAAGACACCACGTAAATTAAAACAATCACATCAAAATACACCCTGTTACAGCTGGAGCAGCTGCCACATAAGCATCGACAGATTATCTTTAAATAATACAAGCAATCAACAAGATACAACAGCTGCCTGCCCCCCACCCCCCGGAGTGCACACACCACATACGCTGCACAAAGACATACCTCCACACACACTAATTTGACTGCTTAGATCTTTAGACTTGTTTTTATAACCAAAATAACCAGTGTCATACAGAGCAGCTGGTAAAAATATATTTTCATCTTTTACATAGCTTTATAACAAAGTACACCTCTCAACCTGTACCGCCCGCTACAAATTATAGACAACGTACAATTTGAATACTATATAGCACCAAAATCTTCCGGCTACCAGTGAAAACGTTGTATATATGATTAAAAACACAGACTGCCAAAAATGATGAAAAATATAAGTATATTCTCAAGGCAAAGGTACAATGTAAATTTTGTAGACTTTACTAAACTGTATTGTAATGTGTTACCACACAATGTCATGTATTTTTACTACAAAAAAATGAAGATGCAAAATGTGTGCCCTCACTGTTAAAATTATTATTGCCAGTACGGTGCTGGTTACGTAGTATAGTTTTCTCTGTGATAAATAAATTAAAAAAAACTATTAATGCTACTATTACATTTAACTAACCCTAGAATCACTGAGAAGCAGTTTAAGATGACCACGCAACCTATATAAAATGATAAAAATGAATAACTTCATATTTTTAAATCAACTATTTCAGGATGCAGACAGCTAAACACAGACGAGGATAAGAGCTGATGAATAACGAACCTTCTCCATTCACGTGAAGCAAGCTCTGGAAGTTATTGGAGGCTGTTTCTAACATTGAAGGTATTGTACTTACTGAAATAATGTCAGCTACAAACAGAAAGAGTAAAAGCTAAGAATGCAGTATAAACGCTGGCCTACTTTTGGTCTGATTCATAACGTAGCATACGTCATAAAATTATCTGCTATTCAGTTTGAGTAAAGACGGTTGAATACTTGACGAATCTGAGAATAGTAAACCGTTTTAAACGGCGGGAAATATAAGAACGAGAACACGTGCAAAGAAAGTTTTCTTTAATAGTTGTATAAAACAGTTATTGTGTATCTGAAACCCATAAACGTCATTGGAACCAGCATATGCAACTCAAATGTCACAAGAATAACATTTTATTTTGGCAAAATTGCACTGGCCACAGGTAAGGTTTGGCTAGCAAAATTTCAAGTTTCTTGAAAAACTTTGGGCACTTGAAAATGTGGCAACCCTATCGAAACATAGCTCTCAACCGCCCATCTTAAAAATATGGAATACAACCACTCGTAATGAGAAACAAATGGATAAAACGTGCAACTTTAACTAAGACGCTTAGAGAATGATTAACCGTGTTATTTTCTACTTCACGAACATTCATGTAATGCAGTATCGCCTACCATAGTTATCAATTTAAAAAGTTATTAACCCGGAATGTGTGTAATACACTCTTTCAATACAGAACTGTGGGGAATATGGCCTTTTTAAGGATTAACGCTAAGATCATTCCAAGTACTGAGGTACACTTGAGAAGGTATAGCCTAGATAGTCTACTTGTTGGGGTGTTAGTCGTGTAAGCAGCTTTGCAGCTTTACATCGGTGGTTTTGCGTTAGAAATTTGCGCCATCCATGCATAGCTCTCAACCTCTTTACAGCAGCAAATCTGGGCAAAGCCATAAATAACAGTGGGACAAAGGCCAAACAATAGGGGCAATTGATCCATGTCTGGTAATGTCTGTGTGTCTAACTTGGGCACCCATATAGCACACAATCTCACAGCCACGAGTAGTGCAGTGTCACATATGGTATCTCTCTGCTCCATCCATTTCCTTAAACACAGAAAGACTCCACATAAAAATGTCTAGTTATGACTTCACAAAAGCAAATTATATCATCTGATCATGTACTTAGCTTGTAAAAGACCATCAAACAACAACGTTGGTAAAAAGCTATAGACTTAACACGTATCAGTGCACATTATGGTTCTGCTACGACTCTTCAACGGCTTAGAGGTTGAAGCTTCCACCCGATTAAAAAGAAAAAAAAAATGCATCCCTGCCCCTCGTATGGGGGGGGGGGGGGGGGGGGGCACTACTACAGTTACTAAAACATGACTGAAACTGAATCAATGGAATAATTGTTAGAGCCCACAAAGAAACCTCACCGGCGGTAACTTACTATGTTTAATTTCATTCAGGTACAAACTCAGTGTGTCTAAAATTGATGTGGTTAAACTTCGTCCAGTAGATACGTATCCATTGGTACAGTACTGGCATATTAAAATAGACAAGCAAGAAAAGAGGATTAGAAACTCTTTCCTCCTGTGATCTACTATAAATGCAAGTTTCTTAAAAAAAGCTGATCGTGCCGATAACCTGCAAGAACAGCACAAATGCTAACCATATTAAACAATTTGTGATCTCTGCAATGTCTTTTATTACTGTGCTCA
Organism: Protopterus annectens; assembly: GCF_019279795.1. Lineage (NCBI taxonomy): Eukaryota > Metazoa > Chordata > Ceratodontiformes > Protopteridae > Protopterus > Protopterus annectens. The sequence continues at coordinate 752,347,179 of NC_056750.1, forward strand.
CCGCAGCATATCCCCAACCACCAAACCAAACTATTATATGCTCAAATACTACCAGAAAAAAGTATGCAGAAATAATTACCCTTCTATTTCAAGCAGGTGAACCAGATGTCTTCAAACGAATCTTTTAAGGGGCCAAAGTGATCATCCCACTTCAAGAAACTTTTACAAAATGTGTTTCTTATAAAATCACCAGAGAATATTAATGAGTGAAGAAATGCCATGTTACAAATGAAACTAATTTAATTAGTGTTTCAAATTTCTGTTTTGAAGTATTCTGCAAAATGTGCAACCTTGAGCAAATCACCTTTGGAAACAATACTCCCAGGTGACATCAGAAAAGAGACGCTGGTGGTTGTAAAACATATTAAACATACAAATACATAATCCTGTGCTACATCCCTCATTTGATGTAACTATCAGAAGTGCTTCCTGTACACAATAGGACAGTATGAGCTTCTTTGATTAATACCTTATCCTCAGCTGCCTTTTTCTTAGACCTACCACAAACATATGGATTGCCCCCTCCTTTGTGATATCTCATCAAGATAATGTTATACAAGTATGAAAGAGATGGCCTGTAAATGCACTTCCACTAACATACTTAAAATATGGTCCGTAATATTTTAGCGAAAGCAATGAATTGCGAACACTGTTTCGTCAAACGTCATTACGCGAAATGGCAAAATATTGAAAACACGGAACAGTGATTTTTTTTCCTAGGGAAAAAAAATCAATGGGCCGTTTTTGGGACTTTGCCATTTCCTCCACTGTGGTGCAATCTCGGAGTTGGTATATTTAAATAGGGGTGTGTGGGGGTCACAGAACCTCACATCGGGGAGGGTGTGGGGGTCGAAGCCCCCCACTTTATTTTGTGTTTTTATTTATTTATTTTTTAACGGATCAGCAATTTTTTTCCCTGGGGGAAAAAATCGCTGACCCGTGTGTTGGACATTTTGGGTTTTCGGGGATTGTTGGTCGATTATATAACATTCGCAATTCAGTGTGTTCGCTTATATAATATAGACCCTTAAAATAAGTAGCACAGATTTAATAAAAGCACTGTTTCTTGTACCCATTTGCCCCTCAACTTCCTTTTCCAACTCTGACTGCTCATTGCATGCAAATTCATTATACTCTCAAGAGAACAACAGGAATTGTAAGCTGTGAAAGCTATTAATGTAATTTGTGGAAAAAAATGTTTAGTTGCCTTTTACTGTGCAGTTAAAATGCCATGAGATATGTCTGAACAATACCTCTCAACTGCCCAGAGTTTCCCCAGAATGTCCACATTTGTGCTTCATATTTTTTGGTCTGTTCCTCATAAAATTTGTGGCTTTCTGTATTTTGGTGGCAAATCAGATTGAATTAATTAAATAATGATTAGACTTCATATCCTCCAGAAAATGCATGGTAACACAAAAACTTTATTCTAGCAACGTTCAAAGTTTATAAGAGTAATATTTAAAATTTGTAACCGATGAACCAAACAACCAAAACAAAGAACCAAGGACCAAATCCAACTACCGAAGACAAGGAAGCCAATGTTGTCCACTGTTTTTAACAGATAAGTTAGTAGGGTTACTACAGTCCGTCTTTTGGGGAGATGTGTCCCTCAAAAAAACTAAAAAAAGGCAAATGACATGAGATTTTAGGATAAAAGTTTTTCCTAAGTTTTCTTTAATAGCTGCATGAAACAGTTATTTTGTATCTCAAATACCTAAGAGTTACTTGAATAGCATAAACAACTGAAATGCTACAAGAATAAGCTTTTATTTTGACAAAACAGTGAAGTTATGTCCTTTGCACTAGCCTTGGGTATGTTTTGTCCCACATAATCTCACGTTTCTACTCAAAATGTCCCACTTTGAGCATCTGAAATGGTGGCACCCCTATAAGTTAGTTGAGCATTTTCGTTCACAAAAATCAGAACTTCATCAGAACATGATGAATTTCTGATTATAGCGAATGAAAGCGCTCAACTAATCTGTGACACTGATGATTCATGTTAACTTAAAAGTCCAAGAGGTCCAGTGGGGAAGGGGAGGGTCTATTGGATAATGGCCACTGTAAATGTACGCAATGCAATACATGTGTGTTGTAGCATGTTTGTACAAGCTCACACTGGTAAATGAAACACTGGGTATAATGGTGACTGACTTTAAGGCATATGCAAAAGTGACTCATTATTGGCATCAGTATGATGACTTGGCTTAGCCCATTCCTGATCTTACCTACAAAAGAGATAGGACATGAGGACACAAAAGATCCATTGGTGGAGAGATACTGATCAAAAGTCATTGATACTACTGTATCCTGATGGGAATTAAGAGTGTGAAAAAACTCCCTGACCTAAAAAAAATCATAGCAGCTCCTAAGAGATGAGGTCTGACACAGTTTTAAGACAAAAAAAAATCTTACCACAGAAGAGAACACAGAGGCATCAATAATAATATTTATGGTACTCAGTAGAATCTGATGGTACATTTTGTAATACTGCAGTGTTTTCTCCATTCATTGCCTTAACCATTGCATCCAAATCTCTTCCTTCACCAGCAGATCAATAGACCACTGTTGTATAATCCCTCAGTTGTTTCATATCTCTTGGGGACACCTACTACATCCTCACACAAACACACACACACACTCATGTATGCACAGAATGGCTCACATGCATGCACGTTACGTATACAAAGACACACACAAATACGCAAACATATACATAAGACACACATGCACCCTTATACGCAAACACACACACAGACATTCACAAACACATGCATACAGACACACAATCATGCACATATATACACAGAGACATATGCACACTTATTTATAGTCCTTTCAGTAGGACTGCCCATAATTCTTAGCAGGGGATGCATCTTGAAAGGTGGATAATTTTAGGCAATGTGTATTCTAACCAATGGAACAAAACATTGATAGCAATGGAATGTAAAGCTTCGGGTGTAACTAGGTAGGAAAATTTATAGTCTACCTTTAGTTGAAGTAAAACTTTGGATATGGTGGAGTGGATGTGATATGTGATTATGAAACGAAAGAGGGTCTTCTAAAATAACAAAGATATTTTACTTAATTTAATTATTTATTTATTATTTTGAATGTATACTTTTCCAGACACACTGCTTCATGTGATCCTTACACATCATGTCTACTGAAACGTTTTGTGCATCAGGTCTGCTGTATGTGGCAGTGATTAATATGTAAAGATAGAACAAAATATGATTATGATGATGATGTTGGCCTGGCTTTTACTGCAGGGTGAGTCATTACATGATCAGCAAAGTCTAAACATACTAAACTTCAGAAAAAATAAAACCAAGAAGTGTGCAGAAAAAATCTAGCTACTATTACACAAAGTACCACATACAGTATTTGGCATTAGGTGTGCAGTTTTCCTATAAGGAATGGAAGAGACTGTTTACTTTTAACTATTTTTCTCTTCTATTTGTTACTACGTATCCTTTTATTTGGACCTCAGCAAACAGTTTCATCTACACTACACATATTTTCATATACTTCTGTTATCTTTATACACGTCTAAGCAGATATCTGACACTTAGAAATTAAATCCTTCCTTTGTGCTTCATGTTAGCCATTACGTTTATGCTGTTAACTGCAAAATCTCAGAAAAAATCATTGCATGTGCACATTTCTAACTTAGGGGCAGAGCTGACATTACTCAAGTTGTATTTCTCAGTTTAATTAACTGACAACAGCACTCAGCAACTGTAAGTGGGAAACTGTGGTGTGATTCAACACCAACAGATTTTCAAGTGGAGTTGCAAACATTCTTTACAACTCTCACTGTCTTACTTTTGATTGGTGTAATGCATCCAGGCTTCTGCCTGCCACTAATATGTTTTCCACATTTCTTTTTTAATAAGTTTACTCTGTTTGCTAAGTCATGGCCAAATAAGCAAACTTAGATGTAGTACCAGAAAACCTTTTTACTGGGCTGTCATAGACCATTCATCACTGCAGAAACAATGCGTCATGCAGCACTTTGCACTATCCAGATGTGCAGAAGAAGGCAAACACTCTCTCTCGCTGTGGCTCAAATCCAGATGTTTGTTCTTTCTGCTCCAAATGGAATATATCATTGTTTAACAAACAGCAATTTAGAGTGCATGGCCAGTGGAACAGCTTGTTTTATAAGAAATGAACTGAGAAACAACTACAACCTGTAGACTGGTGTACGATTCCTAGAATGTTTTCTTTTATTTTGTCTGGTCCTAAACAATTAAGCAGAATAAAGTTCTTTGGACACAAGTCTGTCCCACAAAAATGTGCACATCTGCCTAGAACATATTACTGGATGGAACAAAGATTAATATTATAAACAGTGATAAACTGTTCATTAGAAGCAATGTCTACATACAGCATTGCTTGCAACTTTATAGAAGCTATGTACTTTTCCGTTCTTCACTGTCAAGTGTTCCTCTCTATCATTTGATGTCATTTATTGCTTTTGTCTTTCAGCATACTGCCATGCTGCAGACCCTCTCAGCATTTTACTTCATGACATGAAAATAGGCCAGCGATAAATAACGCATTTTTTATACTTATTCTTTAGTTAATTAGTTTGTTTATTTTCTTGTACTTGCTTTATCTAATTCAGGGTCACAGGGGAGCAAGAGCTTACTCTGCTACTCAGTGAGTAAGTGATTAGTAAACTTATACTGGGCAAGATGACAGTTTATTACAGGATCGGATGGACACACACACACACACACACACACACACACACACACACACACACACACACACACACACGTACTCATACTCTCATGTACTTTTATGAGAAGACCATTATATTTTATTTAGTATTGTATTAGGCCCCTGTTAAGAGTTTGCAAAATGGTTTCTCCCAGTACATTCAATGTGTAGGGTGTGATTACCTGAAAGCATATTTAAAGCATACATTCTGGGATTGTTTGTTGGATCAGTGCACTTCCCAGTTGGTTGGCTTTGCCTTGAACTAGAAGCTAGGGTTGGAGATATACTGCTGTGAGTCCGTTTTTACCTCTGTAAATCAACCTCAGTAACAGGTAGGGGATTATTCTACTTAAGAGTGGTTGTTAGAGCTGATGGCTGTGGTAAGGCCTTATATAGCTTAAGTGGAAACTCCCAAACAGACAGATATTTATGTATGCTGGTAAATGGTTTAATAGATTTTGTAGTAATGGGACAATGGATTATCTGAGCTGCGTTACTAGTGCAGACATGAGGTGCACAGGTGGTACTAAGTTTACAGACCTATGGTCTTCTTTTATTAACTATTCTGTTCAACACACTGTGAATTTATACAACATATTTATGTTCATGTCATGATTTTTATGTTTCTTTGACTAAGTATATTACTTATTCTATGCATTAATTATGTAATTATTGTTATATGCTTTACTCTTTTGTATTTTCATTTCTTCAGTGTTTTGCTTTCTTGGGGTTTCACATATCTTTACTTAGCAGCTGGTTAATTTAGGATGTATTGAAAACATTTATATGTGTTATAATATTATGTGGCTGATGTTATGTTGTGTTGCTTGTTAATGATTACGTTCCATAGTGTGGAATGCTTAGGTTTTAATAAGTTTTTATTTTCCATCTTAGAACAAGGTCAACATGACAAAATGGGGGGAGATTTTAAAGCCTATTTAGAACATAGGGAAGCTAGATGGCAAATCAAATTAAAAGCAGATCATAAACCTGGACTGAATGACATAATATTAAATGTTTTTTTAAAAAATCGTAGGAGACATGTTGTGAAATAATAAATCACATTTTTATTTTTGTTGTATTTATAAAGTTTTCATGGTTGTTCAGCTGTTTTTTATGATGATGGGCATTGTAAAGATTTTAATTGGAATAATTAACTTATTATGACATCATCATTTTTGTAATTAGGCATGCTTTTTAAGTATACTTGTATTGTGTGTATTTTGTTTCTGAGGAAGTCTATGTGGACGAAAGCGGTCATTAAAGTGGAGTATGCTAAATACCTGTCTCCTGGTGGTTTCTCCGTAGAGGCTTGGTGTCATGGTTTGTTTTGGTTCTTTATTTTTGCACTTTCGTGGTTTCCAGTTTTTTGGGTGCAACAAGCGTGATGTACACTACATTTTGGTTTCAGAAAAGACTAAAATAATTTTACCACTGCATGGCCTTATTATTTTTGTCACTGTTAATCACGAAGTAGTACTAAACAGTTGTCGCTCTCCAGGTCAGGATAAAACAAGCGAGCATTGTGGGTTCTTGTTCAAGCAGCTTTATTGTATGCAAACACATACAATGTTTGTAATTAGGCATGCTTTTTAAGTATACTTGTATTGTGTGTATTTTGTTTCTGAGGAAGTCTATGTGGACGAAAGCGGTCATTAAAGTGGAGTATGCTAAATACCTGTCTCCTGGTGGTTTCTCCGTAGAGGCTTGGTGTCATGGTTTGTTTTGGTTCTTTATTTTTGCACTTTCGTGGTTTCCAGTTTTTTGGGTGCAACAAGCGTGATGTACACTACATTTTGGTTTCAGAAAAGACTAAAATAATTTTACCACTGCATGGCCTTATTATTTTTGTCACTGTTAATCACGAAGTAGTACTAAACAGTTGTCGCTCTCCAGGTCAGGATAAAACAAGCGAGCATTGTGGGTTCTTGTTCAAGCAGCTTTATTGTATGCAAACACATCATAAATGAGGTTAAGTAACTTTAACTTATAAACAGATTAGCTGTCACGCACATGGATGTTAACATGCTGGCTGCACCTTCAAAATGACACTGAAGCTAACACACGCTTGGTATTTATATGCATACACAGATCTTGGAAATGCTTCTTAAAGGTAGAACACACCTGTTATTCTACAACAATGGTCTAATTGTGCAGGAGGAGAAATTCCATTGTTTTGAAAGACATAAGTAAACTAGAAGTACATCAGTGATTTTAGTGGATATGTGGTTACATCAAAAGTGATTAAAATACAGTTTCTATTTTGCCATGTTCTAGCCTCCTCAAATGATAAAATTATCTGTAGACTTAAGAAAACACTCACTGTCTTGTGAAGGAGTTTGTGCTTGTCTTAGTGAAACAAATGCACTCAGAATTAAACATCTCAATAATACTTATCCATTAAGCATACTAATCTTCCTTCAGAAAGAACATATATTAAAGCTGTCCAGCAAACTCATTTGAATGGGAGGGGCAGATTCAGGGAGCAAAGAACAGGAAATGAATTTGCTGCCCCACATATGCTGCAAGTTTGTGCAGCTACCTTATGTGGCTCTTAATCATGATGTTTTAGAAAAAGAGAAGCATCTTTTTTTTAAACAAGAAACACCTTTATAAAATTATCACTTATGATATAGACAATCATACATTTATATAAATGAAAACAAATCACATTGACAATCTTAGTTGCAAGCATTACATATCACAAACCATATTGACATAATTTTATTGCAAACATTATACATCACTTATAATCTACCCAATCAATGTCAGTCAAACATTACATAGCTCATTCAAATCCTGTTTTCCTTTAAACCTCATTCCTTCCCTGTATGTATTGTTCCCAGAGAGAGATTGGATAAGCCATTCACAAAGAGAAGAATCTGTTTGTCAGAATTGTAACTTCGTATTCATGCTAGTGGGTACAAAGATGCAAGGGCATTTTCCACCAAGGATCTGCCATGTTTCTGGTGTTCCTTGTCAGTAATACGCTCTTCCTGAAGGAAAACCAATTTCACACCAAATCTGTTATGTTTCTAATGGAATGAACTTCAGTTAATTATATTATGCATATGATTAATTCAAAATACACATATCTGCCAAGTAGAAAGCACAGTTCTAATCCAATAAGTTTCTCGAGTACAGTTATTTAAATGTAATATTTCATACTTACAGCAACAGAGTGATGTTATAGTTGCTTAATAAAGATAAATCCTTCTATTTCAGGCAGATGTCAAAGCCATCTCTCCTCTACACCTTGTATTATAAAACCTGTACTTAATCCTGAGTATAGAATTCTTTACCCAGTGGTATTTCATACGATATACTACATTTTGCATATGTGAAATACAGCAATATGCTTTCATGTATAACACCACAGAGGAGCACTGACGAATAAAAAATGAAACCAATTATTATAATGGACCTTTCAATTTATATATGCTTTATGCATGCCACCACCAAGCAGCTGCCATTTATATCTGAACAGCTCTTCTGACTGCTCCAGATGCCCATCAAATTATGCATAATAAGACCTCATTGTGGCACAGCTAAGGAGGCCACAATGACAGATGCTGGACAAAGGTCATATCAGCTTGTAATAGGATTATACTGACACAGCTTTAAACCCCAGTGGAATATTTAATAGAAAATACCATATATATGTGTGCCTCAAAAACATGAGAAATTAACTATTGAAAAAAATAAGCAATGCAGTGATGTATAAGGTACGATTGTATGTTACATATTTCAAAGAAAGGAATTTCAGGAATGGCTGGCTTAAAATGTTTGGAAGGTATGATAGAAACTAAAGAATGTGGATAGCCCACTTGCAAAATGAATTTGCAAAATCTGAGAAACAGTTATGCTTTCCATTAAAAAAAGCAAAAAAAACATTCAGTTCAGTTTGCCATCACAGCAATAAATAAAATAATGTAATGACAAAAGTTGAAGTCTGCACATGTTGCATTGACAACTTGTTACTGAAGAGTACTTATTTAATTTGTAACTATTATATTATTAGATGGCTTAAAAAATCTGGAGACAGTAGAAGGCAGGATGACACTGCTGAATGAGTGAATAGGATAATAAAGCAGGTTTTATTTAGCTTATAAACTTAAACATCTTTCAAATAAAATGCTGCATTCATTGCTGTAAATCACTCATTCAGATATATTTTTTTGTTGTAATGTTAAATGTGTGTTCCACATTACATGGATATTTTAGATTATATCAGTGTAAGTTTAATAATACACTATTTTTAAATATATTTCTTAGTATTTTTTTTACTTCTGTTGTGATTTTTAACTTCAAACTCTTGGCCATTACCCCATACTAATGACATGTTTGTTCTCCCACTGCCTGTCCAAAGCCACATTGCTAGCTGGAACAAGAGTTTTGCTCAGGGGGCTGTTACTGGCAGGTGGTTTCCAATTTTCATTTTTTCTCACCCTACTGTTCCACTCTCCATGTCCAATAAGCAATAATGATGATAACACAAATCTAAGTCCATGAATAAAGCTGCTGATATCTTCTCGCACAGTTTTGTGAGGGGGGTGAAGCCTATGGCCTTCAGTGAAGGCAACTGCAGCCTGATAAAATCCTTAAAACTCAGGCCACAGGGGAACAATTAAAATATCCACTTATTCCCACCCTCCTGGGTCTTTATTGATCAGGTCAGCTAATCAAACCCATATCTCCTGTGCCACAGTTAGGGCTTCAGCTTTTTGTGTCACAGACCTAGCCATAACTTCGTAATATTCTATAGTCATTATGGGTAGCATGAAACCAACAGCTAAGCATCACACGCTAAACAACTTGACTTCAACTGTTTAAAAGCTATACAAAGGGAACATGTATTAGTGCTTTTCTGCTTGTTAGGAATCTCACAAGATCATTGTTATTTAATTAGGAAGTCCATCAGATTTTTTTTCTTGCATGTGGGGCTGTGCTTTTATGGGGGCTTTGCCCTCACAACCTCTCTCTGTCTATATACTGATTCACTTTGGTTGCAGTTGTACAACAGCAACAGAAGATTTAGTGTGTGTGCGTGCGCGTGTGTGCGCATGTGTGCACGTGTGTGTGTGCACGTGTGTGTGCGTGTGTGTGTGTGCATGCATTATTGGAAGCAGCTGCAAATTTGATCAACAATACAGTTAATCTAAACCAGAAATCATTGAAACACATTTCATTGAAAATGTCACATAAACTAAACTTATCTCCAAAACCTTTTTTTGCAGGAGCCAAGTCCCACTGCATCTCCACATGTGGGTGGCTTTGCCCCCACACCCCCTAACATACATATATATATATATATATATATATATATATATATATATATATATATATATCTTAACTCAACAGTCTCACAGCCATGGAGAAAAGAGAATGTTGTTCACACACTGAATCGCTGCAGGCACATATATACAAACTTTTAGACATGGAGGTGCAATACAACAATGGGTATCAGCAAGGTACAAATATGGATCAACACCAATTGCAGTGTAATTCCGATGTTCCAAAACAACAACAACAATCATTTTCTACAGACTTACACACTTTTCATTCAAATGAGGTTCAGTCATTTGTGGTTTGAATGAAATGTATTTTCAATCAAATGTGTCACTGTTTTTTTCTCTCTCAAGGAAATTTGCTTTAAATTAAATTAAATGTGACCAAATATATGTAAGTATGGGGGAACTAAACTGCATTGAATCCAGGGATGGTCAACATCTGTTTAGCTGACAAAATTTGGTCAACTGCCTAGATGCTTGTCAGGTATGCAAGATCGCATATTTCCCTGGGTTAGGAAAAATGCCCTTTGCCTGACATTGTGCTCATCCACTAGGGCAAACAACTACTATCCTTTTGTCTAGCACAGCTTTGGAACTCCTTGCCACCTCTCATCCGCACCATTAATAACCACTCTTATCTTTAAATCCTTACTTCATTCCCATCCTTTATCCCTCTGGGAATGTTCCTGTTCTCACCCTACATAACTACCCTCTACCCTGTTTCAGACTCTTCCTCCTGCTCTTGTCTCCTTTCTCTCACTATACTACCGCTACCCGTACCCCTTTTTGACCCCTCTTACACCACCACTTCTTACTATTCCCTCTTTTTTACTTTTTACTTAATCTCTTCCTAACCCCACTGTTCTCTGCTATAACACCAATATGATACCTATGCGAACCTCCTTCACTTGTATGTTTATATTTTATACTGTATAAACTAAGGATTTTGTATATACTTATTGGCATGCTGTTCTTTTACCTTTTTCTTTTGTAAATAGTATACTGTATTACTCATTTTTTAATGATTTGCCTAAATTGTATAATGTTCTAACGAAGCTTTTCTCCCCGGGACTCTATTGAAAACGGGCTCTTCTCAGCCCAATGGATTATCCCGGTAAACAAAACTGTAAAATAAAATAAATAAATAAATCTCATAGTGAGTGCATATAATTAGCAAGTGGTGTGTGGGGTGCAGGGGGATTTGATCCTCTGCAAAAAGCAATGTTATTTTGTTTTTAATTTTTGCAAGCCTGATGTTACTACTCAACGAATGCACAGTAGCATGTCAACATTCATGGTTTCAACATTTTGTTGTCGACATTGTGAATATTGATAGTTGGGTCTTTCAACAAAATTAGGTAAACCCATATGTAAATATGTAGAGAAAATAATTATATGTATATGTATTGATATAGTCATTGCAGAGAACAGGTAAGAGACTGAGGTTATGAAGAGCAAGAATTGATGAAAAAATATGTGTAGTACTACCACAGTCTGGGTATGATATTGTATTATTATTGGGAGGGCACAGGCAAGATCTGAATAGAAATAATATTCAGATTTTGATTTAGAGTAAGGATTATTTGTTTGATTTACTGGATATGCATGTAAGTCCTTCAGGGTTTTTAGATAAGAGTGTCTAACCAGTAAAGATTTAGGTTATGCATAGACAGAAATATCTGCAGAGCTTTACCCCCCCCCCCTTGCGTGACCGGTGTATAAAGTCAAAGTCAAAGAAAACTTTACTGTCATTCAGAACTACACAGCAGTGTGGCTGAACGAAATTACAATGCTTTGTTCTCAATGCAGGAAACAGTTGCACATACAGACAAAGAAAAAATTAATAAAATATCAAGGTAGAAATTTAATTAATGTCAGTTAGTAAAACAGGACAGTAGTGACCCACACCCATCCCAGAACAAGAGACAAGGAACAATATGAAGGTAATATTGTCAAAGTAAAATTGAAATAATAGCAGCATATCTATGATTAGACTGAATTATTGCACAGTTTGTATACTGCACTTTACAGTCCTTCAGTGTGCAGGTGTGCTACCTTAGTATTGCACTTGGTTATTGCACATCCATAAAATAAGCCCCTTGATAGACTAGTTATGGAACAGACGTCATGGTTTGTTTTTCCCAAGAGTTCAACAGTCTAATGGAGAGCAGAAAGAAACTGTTATTAAGTCTGGTGGTCTTACAATGCAGGCTTTTGTATCTCCTGCCTGAGGAGAGGCGAGTGCACAGACCATTGTCAGGATGCATTGGATCGCTGGAAATATTTTTGGCCCTGTCGATGCACTGGCATTTGTGTTGATCTTCCAGAGGTGTAAGGGAGGTGCTAGTGATTCTTTCTGCTGACCTTACAACTCTCTTGAGAGCCTTCCGATCCCGATTGTTACAGCTGCCATACCAGACTGTAATGCTGTTGGTCAGGACACTTTCAATGGTGCCCCTATAAAAGGTCTGAAGTATGGAGCTTGATAATTTTGCCTTCCTAAGTTTCCTTAGAAAGTGCAAGTGTTGCTGAGCTTTTTTGACTGTGCTGGTACATGGACTGACCAGGATAAGTTCTCCGTGATATGAACACCCAAGAACTTTGTACTCTTAACCCTTTCCACTGTTATCCCTTTCATCACTAGAGGTTTGTGTGATACTTGAGATCTTCTGAAATCAACAATCAACTCCTTTGTCTTGCAGACATTCAGTGCTAGATTGTTGCTGTCACACCAGACTAGTAGCTGATCAGTCTCGTTCCTGTAGGCCTCTTCCTCTCTGTCTTTGACCAGGCCTATAACAGTGGTGTCATCTGCGGATTTGATGATCCTATTCATCTTGTCTCTGGCCATGCAGTCATGTGTCAGCAGAGTGAAAAGGAGAGGGCTTAAGATACACCCCTACGGTACTCCTGTGTTCAGAATGATACTTCCGGAGCTGTTGTCTCCCACACAAACCTTTTGAGGCCTTTCAGTAAGGAAGCTTAAAGTCCAGTTGCAAAAATGAGAGTCTATGCCCAGTTGAAGTAGCTTCAATATCAGATTCTGAGGGATGACAGTGCTGAAGGCAGAACTGAAATCGATGAATAGCAGTCTTTGCCTTCTAAGTAGGTCAGTGTTTCATGAACAGCTAGTGAGATGGCTTCCCCAGTACTACGGTTTGTCCTGTATGCGAATTGCAGCATGTCCAGTGTCACAGGTAAGATTGAGGCTATATGATCTTTGACCAGCCTGTCCAGGCACTTCATTACTGTTGAGGTTAAAGCAGCTGGTCATTCAGAGTTGTTGGCTATGGTATCTTGGGTAGCGGAATGATAGTCATTCCCTTGAAGCATTTCAGAACACTGGCTAGATGGAGTGAGGTGTTGAAGATGTTAGTGAGTACTGGAGCCATTTCCATTGCACATTCCCTTAGTACTCTGCCCATGATGTTGTCAGGGCCAGCTGCTTTCCTCGGGTTGATACGTTTTAGGGTTCTGGTGACATTGGTGTATTGAAGCTCAGCATTGCTGCATCCTTGACTTCAGGGATTCTGCATGCTGTTGTTTTGTTGTAAGCATCAAACCTACTGAAAAATTTGTTCAATTGGTTCAGAAATTCGATACTATCATCACATGAAAATTGGAAATATAGAATATCAGAAGCTGATGTTGATTTACATGGATACCATACTAAATGAAGTAACAGTTTAATTAGGAGCTTCATCATTGTTTGAGGTGGTTCTAGCAAAGTGGTTTGAAGAGTGTGCTATCTTGGTAAAAAATAATTATTTTAATTATGGCTAGGGTTTGTTCACAGGGTGCTAACAACTATAAAGATTACTATTAAGTTGGAGATCTGAGAATTAATGAAATAAAAGATGTGAAGTAGTTAACATCATTTGTTCATCAACCTGTGGGTATTGGATCCGAATCGGATCCGAGCCGGCAGCTTTATTCAGCTAAGATCCGAACTCCAAGCTCCTCCCCCTTACCCATAACCCCCTGCCATCCTTCTCTGTCCCCAGATCTCGTTTGCCGCGGCTTATTCAAGCACCTAGAACGAGTTCCAGGCGTAGGGTTTTGTGAGTTTTTGAAGAATATTATCTCTTTTTTCACCTAGTTTTCAGTTTAATTGTTAAACGAGTGAGTGTTGTTCCCCTTTGTAGTTAATTAAGCTAGTTTTGTTGGTAAATTTTATATTTTTTTTAGTTAGTCTAGTCTTCCCTCTTCCCGTGTGTGTGAAGGTGTGTTTGGGTTGGGCCTTTTTTTATTACTATGGCCGAGGCCCCTAAAACCTTCTTTTCTAAATGCACTGAGTGTGGCCATAAGCTATCCCCGGCGGATGGCAACACCTGGTGTGTTATCTGCCTTGGGGTTGACCATCTTTCTTCGGGCTGCACAATTTGTGCAGCCTTCAACCCCAGGGCTTTGAGGGATAGGAGGTCAAAGTTGATTCTGGCAGGACTTCTGCCCCCGGACTCGGCTTCGTCCTCTTCTCCCTCAGTGGCACCGGCTGCTACCGCAGCGATCCTGCCTTCTATCCCTGCTCCCCTGGCCGGGACTCACCCTCCCACTGTGGCTCAGGAGGAGAGGGAATCTAGGAGGGAGAAAAGAAAGGAGAAGCACCAGAAGCGGCGGGCCGAAGCTTCCTCTTCGGCTCCGCCAGAGAAGCAGCTAGTCTCTCCTAGTGCCTCCGGGCCTTCTCCTTCCTGGCTGCATTCACCCGCTTTTCCCTGGGGCCAGAGGAGGAGGAGACCCGGTCGCCTACGAGGTATTCGAGGCGTCACTCCAAGCCTGCATCGGTGGCCTCGTCTAGATCAACACGAAGTTTGTCAGATGCAGATATGGACCGGATGATGTGTAGGTTTCTCCAGGCCCAACTGCAGATGGGAGTGCTCCTGCCCCCCCCCTCCAGGGGGGAGCTCGACCCCCTTTTACGCCCCGATTGCTCCTTCTCTGACCCACTTCCGGGGTTCGGAGCCACCGGAACCAGGCAGCATCAGAGCCGGGGGAGGCTCGGCGCCGATAATAAACCCTTCTTCAGCTCCAACCGCACCCTCGAGTTTGTCGGGTCCCTTTTCGGATCTGAGCTCTCGGAGTCGTGAGCTGAGCTTCGGATCCGGAGGTGTCAGTTTGTCTTTGGCTCCATCTCGGTTGGAGCATACTGGCCCTTCGGATCCGATTGCATCAGCACCGGCTCCGGTCCGCACCTAGGATCTGAAGGGGCTGCTCCCGGAGCTTAGAGAGAGCAGTTCTCCTTCGGTGTTCGATGTTATGGAGAGGGTCTTGTCGAGGGACTCGAGGCCCCAGGCTCCTGCTGCGGTTCCAACCATCACTCCCTCTCAGACTGGCCTACCTTCCATCACCCAGCCCCAGGGACAGCCTGCGCCTACTTCCCAGATGGTTCCCTTAGAGGAACAGGATGTGGTTGGTGAGGCATCCTCGGACAGCCACCCAGAGGAGGTTCCTCACACGAGGAGGTACTTGGACTCACCTGAGTCCCTGACAGAGGATACAGACTTAGAGGAAGGAGAAGGTTCCCCAAGGTCACCCCCCGAGGACGTCTCCTTCGGAGACATTATGGAAATGCTTCGTATTAGAGGGGGGTGGTCAGCCCAAAAGCCTTCCTCCGATGAGTCTGTGTTTCTGGAGGCGTTTGACGCAGGCCCATCTGCCTCTTGGGTGTCCCCTCCCGCCGATCCCCTGGTAGATCTGATCACTACCAGGGCATGGAAGGAACCGAACTCTGTGGAGCCCATACTAAAGAGACCAGACAAAATTCTCAGTCCACCCACAGATAGGACGGTTTGGAGCAAGGGTGCTCCAGTAGATGCCATGTTGCTGGCGGCTGCCACCAAGAAGGAACTGGCCCAGGAGAGTTCCTCAGTCCACCCTCCCGACAAGGAGTCTTGGACGATGGACCGCATAGGGAAGCGGATGTTTGCTTCAGCCACCTTTTTGGTAAGGTCACTGAACTATATGGCACATGTGATACGACTCCAGCGGGATCTCGTCAAAGAATATGCAGGGTCGCCCCCAGAGTCCATGTCGGCCGAGGATAAGAAAATATTCTCAGCCTGAATGGCCACTCAAGTCCATTTCGAACACTTCTATGCGACTTCTTTCCCATGCCACGGAAGGAGCCGCTAGAGCTAGCGGAGCGGGCATTGTCTTACGGCGGCATGCTTGGCTCCACCTCTGCGATTTTGCGGAACCCTTCAATGCGTCCTTCGCAAATGCCCCTTTTGACGGCTCTTTGCTGTTTGGCAAGACCGTCCGCGACACGCTGGTCCAGAGCAAGAAAGACGGGAAGACGTTGTCTGCCGTCGGGATCCGCTTCTCTGCTCCCCAGAGGTCCTTCTCCAGGAACCAAAGGGGACAAAAGAAGATGTGGTTCCGGAAATCTCAACAGTCCCGTTTCGCTCTGGACCCCTCATCCTTCAGAGGCAGAGGAGGACAGGGTGGACGCCGGCCCAGAGGCAGAGGGGGAACAAAGAATTTTGGGTCGAGAGAACCCTTTTCGGATCGGCCCGCGCAGCAACCCTGAGGGGTTACCCGACTGCTCCACTCTGGAGGCAGTCGGGGGACATTTCTCGAGGCACCTAGCAGTTTGGGAGTTCATTACAACAGATCGCTGGGTGCTTCGAATCATATCCAGAGGTTACTCGATCCCATTTCTGAATCTCCCTCTCAGACCCCGGAGCCTCCCCGATGTCCCACCCAATCAAAGGGAGGCAGCAGCCGCAGAAATAAAGCAGCTGCTAGAAAAAAGAGCATTCCAGCCCGTCCCCCAAGATAAGTCCAGATCAGGCTTCTACTTCAGGTTCTTTTTGGTGCCAAAAAAGATGGGGGACTTAAGACCAATCCTCGACCTGTCCACTCTGAACCTGTCGGTTGCCAAAAAAAAGTTCCAGATGGTCACCATTCAATCCATTCTCCCACTCCTACAGGAGAACGACTGGATGTGCTCTATAGACTTCAAGGATGCGTACTACCATATTTTGATGGACAGACGATCCAGAAGGTTTCTCCGCTTCCAGCTGGGAGCCAGTCACTATCAGTTCAGGGTCCTTCCCTTTGGTCTCACCACAGCCCCCAGGGTGTTCACCAAAGTGATGGCAGTTGTAGCGGCCCACCTGAGGCTTCAGGGAATACAGGTCTTTCCGTACCTAGACGACTGGCTCCTGACCGCCCCCACCAGGCATCTACTCTATTCAGCCAGGAATTACTTCCTTCACTTGGCCTCTCATCTGGGAATTTCAATCAATCTCAAGAAATCCTCCCTTCAACCAACTCAGACCTTAGATTTCATAGGGGCCAGGCTAGATACAAACATGTTGAGGTCCTTCCTAACTCCGGACAGGCTTCGAACTTTGACATTCCACGTGATGGCCCTCTTACAATCCCCGGCTCCCCCAGCGGAATTGGTCCTGAGGGCGCTAGGTTTCATGGCGGCTGCCATCAATCTGTCACCACTAGCTCGTCTGAACATGAGGGTCCTGCAGTGGACCTTGCAGGTCCAATGGTCCATCCTGCAACATCCGCTAAGTACAGCTATCCCCCTCAGCAAGGTTTGCAGGAGGTCCCTACTCTGGTGGATCCAATCCTCGGATCTCCGGGAAGGGCGCCCCTTTTCTATGACCCCACCCCAAGCCACGGTGACCACAGACGCTTCTCGCCTCAGGTGGGGGGGGGGGGCACTGCATGGGCAGAACCGTCCAAGGCACGTGGACACAATCAGAGACCTTGTTGCACATCAATGTCCTAGAGATGAGGGCGGTGCTTTTAGCGTTGCAAGCACTCCAGGCCCTTCTTCCCTTAGGGACAATTGCGATTCAATCAGACAACATGTTAGTAGTCTGGTATATCAACAAACAGGGGGGAACCAGATCCTATCCGATGTGTCAAGAGGCCATGAGAGTTTGGGATTGGGCGATCGCCAGCAACCGCTTTCAAATAGCAACGCACATTCCGGGTCAGTCCAACATTTTGGCAGACAAGCTGAGTCGAACCATCCTCTCACCTTACGAGTGGTCTCTGAACCCGAGAGTAGCGAAGCAGATCTTCCTCAAGTGGGGTCAACCTTGCTGCAATCTTTTCACGTCGCCTTCGAATGCAAAGTGCAGCGAGTACTTCGCTCTACTTCCCCCACCAGGGGAATCCCCCAGAGACGCTCTAGTCCATGTTTGGCCATCCGGTTTACTTTATGCTTATCCACCTCTCCCCCTCATGGTAAAATTCTTGCAGAAAGCTCGTCGGTTGGGGAGCAGAGTGATCCTCATAGCCCCATTCTGGCCTCGTCAAACGTGGTTCCCTTGTCTATGGTCTCATCTGGTCAATCTTCCACGGATTTTGGATCCCACTCCGGATCTGATTTCTCACCCCCTGGAGTTGACAACTCCAAACCTGGATAATCTCAAGATCACAGCTTGGTTGATCCAGTTCCAATCATAGCTAGGACTCCCGGTATCTCCTCCGTTAAAGCTATTTTAGTAGCCGCTCATAAACCTTCTACCAGAAAGGTCTATAAGAGCAAATGGAAACATTTTTCGATCTGGGCGGAACATAGACATATGGATCCCTTTACAGCCCCAATACCAGCTGTATTAGAGTTTTTGTTACACTTATTTGATCAAGGTGCCAGCTCCTCCACCGTCAAAATCCAATTAGCAGCAATTTCACACTTTCATGTGGGAAGTGATCTCGGTTCATTAGCTTCTTCCAAGATCTGCAAAACTTTCGTAAAAGGTACTTTCCTGTTAAGGCCTCCTGTTAAGGATGCAGTTCCTCCGTGGGATTTAACCCTTGTTCTTCAGGCTCTTACTGGCCCCCCCTTTGAGCCTGCAGCTTCGGTGGATCTTAAATACTTATCTTGGAAAACGGCCTTTCTCATTGCCATCACTTCGGCTAGAAGGGTTTCAGAGCTTCAAGCCCTTTGCGCCAAACCTCCATATCTGGTCTTCCATAAAGATAGAGTTTCCCTCAGGACCAATCCCTCCTTCTTACCTAAAGTCACCTCTGAGTCCAACATTAATTAATCTATCAACTTACCGGTGTTATTCCCAAATTATCAAAACAAAGGTGAATACAAATTACACTCTTTGGACGTGCACAGACAATTGAGGTTCTATTTACACAGGACTGCTGATCATAGGAAATCTGAGCAACTCCTTGTATCCTTTGCTAAACCCTTTTTGGGTAAACTTGTGTCAAAAGCTACATTGTCCAGATGGATTTCACAATGTATACTTCTTGCATATAAGAATTCTGGCCGACCGGAACCTGTCGGAGTTCACGCCCATTCTACTCGATCGATGTCCACTTCTGCTGACTTTTGGTCAAGGGTGTCCTTGGATGACATTTGTTCAGCAGCCACTTGGGCTTCATCCCATACCTTTATTACCCATTACAAGCTGGATATAATTTCCAGAGGAAGGGTGACCTTTGGCTCTGCAGTGCACTGGAATATTCTTCCATTAGGACCTCCCAAGTTTTTAGGTAGCTGGGGACTCTGTCCCACAGGTTGATGAACAAATGAAGTTAAATACTTCAGATAAAGAAGTTATGTACTTACCATAACGTTCCATCTGAGTAGGTAACTTCATTTGTCAGCAACCAACCCCCCCTCCGTCCCTCTAACCTGTAGTTCGTCCCTTTTTAGGATCTTTGTGTTCCCTGTACCAGATGACATCAGGTTAGGATGTTTAGTTGATCCTTTGGTTGTAGTATTCTATAATGCTAAGCAAACTCGATCTGAGGACAGAGAAGGATGGCAGGGGGTTATGGGTAAGAGGGAGGAGCTTGGAGCTCGGATCTTAGCTGAATAAAGCTGCCGGCTCAGATCCGATTCGGATCCAATACCCACAGGTTGCTGACAAATGAAGTTACCTACTCAGATGGAACGTTATGGTAAGTACATAACTTATTTTTTAATTCTGGAGGGTTTTTTTTTTTTTTGTAGCCAATAAACTAAAGGTCAAGATTTGTTTGTGAATAGGTACAGCAAAGCCATAAGTATTAAAATACATTGTTCACTGGATATCATGTGATAATTAAGACATTTTCTCTAGTTGAGTCCGGTGATTATAACTAGTACATCTCATGACATTGTGAATGAGTAAAGATATTTGTTGTAGTTGAGTCTGATGATTATCATATTCTACTCCTGGTGCACTTCTCCAGTGAATTGTGCAAGGGGTTCAATCATAATGCAATTAAAAGTGAGAAAGAGTTTATGCTTGCAGCATGAGGAGCTGTGTAAAGAAGCAGTTTACTCTTCAGCATTATTTTTAACATTTAGCAGATTGTTTCCAAGAACTAAGTGGTAAATTATGGTTTATTTAGAACTGTGATGGTACATTTATAAAAAAGCACATCACCATACTGTGAATGTGAAGTACACAGCACTGTAGGTAACACTATCAGTCTGGCTTCAGGCTGGGTGGTGAGTCTGGGTGCCTATCGATACAGACAGATAGACTTAGACACTAGCAGTGAACTGTTCTCCATACAGAACCAATAAAATATACAGAAGTCAAGTTATTGGTTCAAGAGATAAGGTCAAGGGGATAATAACAGCTACTGAACCCTGAAAGGATGAGTCCATCTTTTTGCTTAAACTGTTATCATTGCATTAGTCGCATCAGTTAGACATGAAGACTTGTATTTCTTAGAGCTGTAAAAGACATTTTGATGCTATGCAACTGTCAAAATAAGAAAGACACTGACTTATGTATTTCTTGTCTTTCTATGTATTTGGACATTTAAATATCTATGGATGCTGACCTTTGCTGAAGAAGAAACTTCAACAGAGCCAGTAAATTCAGACAAGTATAAGTGGGGAGATTTTAGGCATAATGAAACTATCAATCTCGTCTACTGCAGTCCCAAGTTTACTCACTTGAATGCTCATAATGTAATATGCATGAATATGTGGAAGGCCATGACCGTGCACTCAATCAGC
Organism: Protopterus annectens; assembly: GCF_019279795.1. Taxonomy (NCBI): domain Eukaryota; kingdom Metazoa; phylum Chordata; order Ceratodontiformes; family Protopteridae; genus Protopterus; species Protopterus annectens. The sequence goes on from NC_056750.1 coordinate 752,368,146, forward strand.
AGCTTGTGTAACAGTAGATGAAGATGTATATTATCTAGCAAACTACTGTCAATAGTGTAATTTATAGATAAGAATGACACTTTGGAGTGTTTCCGGTGTGTGTGTGTGTGTGTGTGTGTGTGTGTGTGTGTGTGTGTGTGTGTGTGTGTGTGTTTGTGTTAGTAATGTGTGCATGGGTCTATTTCTGTAGTGGCCTCAAGACTGTGTATTCTTCTGATGATCTTGTCCAAAATTTAAAAAAGTAGGTATACTTATTAAACACTCTGAAAGGAGAAAAAATAATTAAGATAACAGACCATGAACCTTTTTTTTTCAACTGTCAGCAATCATTGCATTTCACATAAACCATGTAAGTTTTATTCTTAAATGCATGTAGCTAGTCTTGCCAATGTTTATATCAAAATGGATTTTCCAAAATGAATTTTACTTTAAAGAACTTTGGGCTGCAAGAGATGTTACATGAACACGTCTCAGTAATAAAATTCAGCTAAGATAGATCTTACAAATAATATTTTTATTATAGATCCACCTCAGTAATCAAAATAAAGTAAGATTACACATTTCTACTCTTGTTTGTGCAGACACTGCTTCCCAAGGAAGTGGAAACTCCTACATTTAAAAATACTCTCTTCCTGTTTTTTTTTTACAGACATAAGATGTCTTTCTAAATCTTCTAAACTTTATCTTTACTCAAGGATGACTTATAGGTTCATAGGCTGGTACTAAGCTATCAGCCCTAGGGGCCTATACAAGGCTGGCCATAACAATTCCCTGGATATTTCTTCCCATAATATTTACTTCCCTGGACCCCTGTCTAGCAGGGCGATTGACATGATCCCCGGGGTGAACTTCCTATCTCCCATCCAATCATCAAAGTTCCTTTTGAAGAGGGCCAAAGAGGCGCTCAGCTTGACATGTATGGGCGGTCTATTCCAGAGTCTGGGGAGTCTCTGGGTCAGGAACCTATCCCTCCAGCATGTTTTGTTCATTGTGATGACAAGGTTTAGATTCCTGGAGCATGTGTCTCTGAGGGATTGGGATTTCTTTAAGTGTAGCATGTCCAGTAGCTCTGGGTTTGACATGGCCTTGTATGTTAAGCAGAGATCGCCTCTGAGTAGACAATATGCGACAAGAGTATAGGTGGAGTTTTTTAAGACAGTCAGCATAGGGCTTCTGCTTTAGGCCTATGATTCTTTTTAGTGAGGTATTTCTGCGGCCTTTCCAGTTGTTGCAGTCTTCCATATTATAGGACAGCTACATTATCTAACTTTGTAGAGTTGAAAATATAAGCTGTTTCCATAAGAACAAACAGTTTTGTTTTTAATACTTAGTACAGAGTTTTTATTCCTTTTACTAATAGTGTTCCCACTACTAAGCTGGTACTTGAAGACGACTGTCCCCCAAAGCCTCCAAGGCTTTGCCTGTTCAAGGAATTTTTCCCCCTGAAGACAGACTGACTAAATGAAATTAAATGAAAACTGGTAGGCCAACATCCTAACTGTGTGACAGTAAACATCGAGGTAACCCAAAAGTCTCTGCTTGTCCCTTGATTCAGCATGGATGGGGAGGTTATGGTCCCTCACTGTTTTATTGAACTGTATGGTTGCCATTACTTTTATTATAAAAAGCATGATGATCCTTATCATATTCTATATTTGTACTTCTTCCTAGTCATCAAACCCGGCATTCAGTGAAATGGATTTATCACATACCTATTGAACATTTTTTTCACAAATAAATGGCACAGCAAGCCTTTAAAAGAAATCCACATTAATAATTAATTACATCTCATTTGAGGTGCTTTTACTCTCCACAAAGTTCTTACAGAGTGAATACCTCTGTTCACAGCTCTGGTGCTTACCCATTTTTTGCCTTCAATAATAAGCCTACAGCAAAACAGGTACCACATACTTTAGGACAGAGGGACCATAGTGAAAATAATATTAACTATGTAATTGAGGACACTTGTACAAAGTTAAAGAACTACACCTATGGTATGCAAGGTGATTAGTTGCATTAGCCATACATTTATAATAGTATATAGTCTCTGCAAGGGTTTCTAAAAGTGAATAAAGAATGAAGAAAATACATCATCAGCATTACTGTGGACACTATCAAAGTTTAAATAAGGCAAGAACCATATAAAATATGGAAGAATGTTACAACCTTAGAAGTCTATAATAGCTGAAATGTTTAAATCTGGACTGTACAAAAATTGCTATATCTTGAAGATGAAGCTAGTTTTGAGAGACGTTCCTTTGACATGGGGTATGGAGGCAAAGACTGCAGATTAAAAATTGTCTCTGTGTTGTTTAATCAGTATGACATGACCAAACTGGCTTTTCTATTTGGTTTTGGTTATCTCACCAGATCCTTTGGCCCCTATGTTCACTACAGTAACAGATTTTATACACTTCTCTAGTATGGGAGGCTTGGTATGTTATAATGATACTTATCACATTTCAGCATCAGAAGAACACCAGGTTCATTTCACAGGCTGTGCACCACAAGATCTGCTTGTTGTTTGGTTTATAATAAAGTTTCTTCGACTTGGTTCTCAGACCTGTGTTACTGTTGTTATTTGGATTTTACAGATGACTGAGATTTATTCTGGATGCTGTTTCTTTTTGCTCAGTGCTGATTAAAGTTGCCATCAGCTGTACATAATTTATACTAATATTGCTTAATACAACTACAAACATAGATACTGCTGCTTTTTCTAATAAATGTTAATTGAGAGATTGTTTTGCCATGTCTTCCTTTCAGCTCAGCATTAATGGGATCCATCATCAATATAGCCATAGTTAAGACCACATGCTTCTAATTCAATCCAACAAGAAATTTCCTCAGCCTAAAATGTCTGTAATGGTATTTGTTTCAGTAAAGTCATGTCAATTCCTAATCTGTTCCTCTGGTGATATCTCTGACAGCATTGTGTATTGGACTAACACTTGCTATAGTAGTTATGCTTCATCACCTGAGTCATATAAGATACATCCGTGGTGGTGCAGCGGTAGCGTTGTTGCCTCACAGCAAGAGGTTCTCCCGTTTGATTCTCGGCTGAAGTGCAGGAGTGCCTTCTGTGTGGAGTCTGCATTTCCTCCCCGTGGTTGGGTGGGCGTTCAAAAGACATGCGTAAATGGGCGTGCCTTAGATGAAAGTTGAATGTCAAGCTGGCACCTCGGCGTTCGTGAAAATCTACTGCCAATCATTAGCGGACCGGAGTTCTGCTGTGGCAACCCCTAACCGGGAAAAGCCGAAAGACAACAACAACAACAACAACCTGAGTCATATAAGAATGGGTCTGTGGAACAGTCTTCTCACTCAATTATCAAGCAAACAAACAAATGTATTTATTTATTGACATTTGATTACCAGGAAACTCCGACTGGGTAGGAGCCCATTTTCAGGGGAGGCCCAGGGAGAAAAGCTCTCAAGTATTATAAAACATTTCAGAACAATAATTTTACAGTCTTTAAAAATAATACAAAAAAAGCTACAGTTTAAATAATTATACCAGATTAGACATAATATGAAAACATTGGTTGAGAATAGATACAAGGTATATAAAGATGACTTTAATATTTAGATTTAATATTTAGGGACATTTTAGCAAGTTTATAGAGAAATTAAAGGTAAGTTAATGTAATACAAACAGGAATTGCAATGTGACATGAGATAAAAGCAGGCTTATGGTATATTTAGAGAGAAAGCAAAAGGGAGAGAAACTGATATAAGTAAGGAAATGAGTGAAGAAGGGAGAGAAAGGAGGTGTAAGGTATGAGTAGGTACTCGTTCACATTTAGCGAGACAGTTTATCCTGGTGTTGAGCAAGAATAGAGCCAGCTTTTGGCTAGGAAATTTTTCAGAATGGTTTTCAAGGATGGAAATGAGGGCGTTGTCCTGATGGATACAGGTAAGCAGTTCCAGCCCTTAGCAACATGGTACATGTACAGACAATGCCCAGCAGAACTGATAGGTTAGTGGACAGACAGGAGTTTTACAGGCATTGGATCATAATGACCAACTGGGAACACAGTTGTGTAGAATGCTATTTAGTGCTAGATAAGCAGATGGATGTAGGGTAATAAATAAATAGAAAATAAATAAAAAGGACCATTTAAATGGTGTGCTTTCTGCTGCTGCATTGGAAGGCATTTGATGTTAGCTTTAAACAGCATGAGAAGGGTCACGACAAATTAAGCTTTGTCATTAAAACATCACAATCCATACTTTTTCTGTGAGAAAATTATCTGAAGCACAAAACAGATACTCATATAAACACACACATAAACATATGTATATATATATATATATATATATATATATATATATACACACACACACACACGTGTACATGTATGACAAATGAAAAAAGACAGCACAGCTGATTGAAAATCATCCGATAAAATCTTACATGATTTTTGACAATGAGATTGCAGTACAGTGTAATCAGGAAATCTGCCTTTGCAATTACAATAGAAGGTTATGTTTCCATGTATATAAGTAAGTGTGTGTCTATATATTTACTATGTATATATGTGTGTGTGCTGTCCAGTTCGATTCTCAGCTAGAGCGTCTTCTGCGTGGAGACATGCGTGAATGGGCGTACCTTCGTTGAAGGTTGTGCGTCAGGCCTGGCAAGCGATGCGTAAAAATCAACTGCCAATCATTAGCAGACCGGAGTTCCGCTGTGGCGACCCCTAACCGGGAAAAGCCGAAAGACACAAACAAACGTGTGTGTGTGTGTGTGTGTGTGTGTGTGTGTGTGTGAATGTATGAATGTATAGCCATATCTCTATAGCTATAGTCTTTGTATACAGACACACACACATTTTCATGCATATACTTATATAATTACTGAGACAAGCACACACACACACACACACACACACACACACACACACACACACACACACACACATATTTAAATACATATAGTTACGTACTTACACAGACTCAAAGAAACAAAAACACACACTACATTTCTTGAGCTACTGAACTGAAGCAAAACGGAATTCAAAATTGTGGTCTGTAAATGTCAATATTTTGCAGCTCCTGATCCATAGAAGCAGTGACAGAATGACTAAGGAAGGGGAATTAACTAAGCAGAGAACCATCATCCTGCTGACCACCCACTTTTCCATTCTCAGCTATATGCACTCCTTTTTTTTTGCAACATATATCTCTCCATTCATCTACAAATTAATGGATACAAAACCCTTCTGGACTTTGTCATCTTGGCAGTTTTATACAAAACAGCAAACTATGAGTCACAGATTCATCATTAGTTAAGACATCGACCAGTTTAATGTACCAGGAGGATTAGTTGTTTATTAAATCTCAGAGATGAGACTAACGCTAGCTCGCCAAGCTGAGTTAGCTCACCCACATTGTTAAAGTGTCACGCACTTGATCCTACATTTGCTTTGTCAGATGTTTAACTTATCATTTTGCAGCATTAGATGCTGGCTGTAGGCTGTATCAACAAACCACTTCATTCAAACTGGAGAAAGTGAAATGTGACTTCAAGGTTATTATCACAATGCTGTACCTGAGCTAGTGTTTCACAAAAACATGTCTCAGAACCAAACAGAAAACAATGAAAGGGTCATATATTTGTGTTCAGCAGCTCATTTATAAGATTTAACTAAAAAAAATGTAAAAATCCACCAGAAATATGGTCTTTTAAACAGGAGAAACAGACTAGATGAAATGATGTGTTTATTTTGTTTTGTTACTCAGGAACAGTGTAGGATAAGGGATTCATATAAGAAACTCTGGGGAAATATGGATTAGCTACTCAAGTGAATCAATGAGTCTCTGGAATTTTAAAATAAAAAAAATGGTTTACCTGGGCAAAACTAATGAAATCACAAGCAGAATGAAAACACTCAACTCATACAGTATCTCAGGGGCCTGAATCGTACCCCAGAACCTGTAGCCAGAGGGATGGCAGCACTGTTTCATGCTGTTACAGCTTACTGTCAAACGGAAAGGAGTGAATTTTCATCCACCTCATTCTGTGTATGTTTCAAATACTGCTGCTGACAGTCTGTAAAACATAGACAACTTTCAAGACTTCAACAATATAATCACGATTTAAAGTGCATACAAATAATGCTTAACTGCGGTGGTGGTGCTGCGGTAGCGTTGTCGCCTCACAGTAAGATGTCCTGTTCGATTCTCAGCTAAAGCGTCTTCTGTGTGGAGACATGCATGAATGGGCGTACCTTCGTTGAAGGTTGTGCGTCAGGGTTGGCAACTCGGCATGTAAAAATCTACTGCCAATCATTAGCGGACCGGAGTTCTGCTATGGTGACCCCTAACTGGGAAAAGCCAAAAGACACAACAACAACAACAACAACAAATAATGCTTATTAAACAGTTAACATGCAATCACAAATGAGTGAAAGCTTCTGAATGCAATGAAAAAAAAATACCATAAAAACAGGGGGCAAGCCACATCCCTATTATTTATACAAACATAAATATGTATATGTGTGTGTGTGTGTGTGTATATATATATATATATATATATATATATATATATATATACACACACACACATAAATGTACCAACTTCAGTGTCACACCATCAAGGTAAAAAAGGAAATCCCTAATACAGTAGACATCCCACACATTAGTGTTCATATCAATGAGTGTTAATCACTAGACTTTTGCATATAAGCCTCCCTCCCAACTCAGAGCTTTGAACCAATTTTTTTTTTTTTTATGGACAGCTCCATCCTAACTATTAATGACTATAGTGTCCTCTATGCAGCAACCAGGAAAAAGTGCTGGTCAATAAAACTGCTGTTTGGGAGAAGTTTGAGCAATCTGGTATTTAGGTAGACAATAATAATCACAGCTAAAAGCTTTAAGCAATTACAAAATAGGTGCTTTTGCGCAACACATTATAAACTTGAGTCTGACGTCCTTGCAAAAATATTTTCTTGTTCCTAACTCCCCATTTTGTAACAGTTTGGTCTTGCACTGTAATCAGCTATTACAATAACCGTAACATAAGAAGAAATACCTTCTAATGATCTCTTGTAGTAAAGCAAAGGTGAAATATCTTTTGCTAACAGCATTACTAATTGCTTAACTGAAATATCTAGCTTGCATCTCCTTAAGCAAAAATCCTTCAATGAGCTCTTTAGTTTATTATGTAGCTCACTGTGTAACTATAAACATTATAATGTTTTCTGTGCTCATTTTCTCTCTATACATATCTTTTTAGCTTCTTGGGATACCATTACAACAAACGTTTTTCAAAACTGTATTTAACCGCTATGTCTTAAATGTTTTTATTCCACCTTGACTGCATTTCTTTAGGAACTGCTTGCTGTACAAGAAAGATGACACGGGGAAAGATAACCAAAGACATTAATGAAACAGACACCACAGTGTACAGAAATTGCTTGAAACACTGACATACTTAAGGATAAATGCCTGCACAGCAGAACAAAAAAAATTTTGCTGCTGTCTAAGCCTGTCAATAATTAGAAACTAAAGAGAAACACAGACCTGGAATTTGAAGGAAAGTGGAAAATAATTCCATTTCCCAGGTTGCTTCAGAAGTGAAAGACATATGAACTACTTCACACAACAATATGCTCTGTTGCCTGTAATTTGGTAAATTGTTTAAAATTAGTTTGCTTCAACAAACACAGATGCCGTCATTAGTGTGAATGCTACAGTTGCATACACCGCTGTTGCACAATTAAAACTCTGTGAATTTTAAAAAGGCTATAGTACAGTAATATTTAGTAAAATGTAGGGTGCATAGCCCCACTTTGTTCTGTAAGTTAGTAGGCATTAAATAAGTTATTTTGCATGCAAGACTAATGCATTTCATTGCAGTGGGCATGGGATATGACTCTGTCTTCTCATATACAAGCATTCTGTAGTGTGGATATTGCCAATATTGCAAAATATGGTAAAGAATTAGCAGTCATCTCTGCAGTGTTGGTTGGTTTATACTGTATTTATTTACAGGGTCAGTTGTGGGTTTAACATATCAATGCAACTGAAACAGTGTAAGTGTTGTTCCAGTAAAAAAAAGTCTAAAACTGCACACACACATGATGGTTTAAAACTTTTTTAATTTTGTTTTTCTTGGGAGCAAAGATCCTTACTCCCTTTTACTTAATATGATCAACTGCAATGTCATTGAACCTTAATAAAAACAACCTCCCCTTTCCATCATGACATCTGTATATAACGTTTTGGCAAAGTATGCATTTTTTACACTTAGGCTAGAATTTGCATATAGGTTGCATAATACCCATCATGCACTGGAATCAGCCATATTCTGGGCTGCCACAGACTCGTAGCAATGCATGCATAGATCCATATTACGCTACATTGCAGTGAGCCCAAATGTGCAAATGAAGATATATGCAGACAACTGCATAACAATGTCACATATACAGAAATGAGAGCTTAATGACATTTAAATGTCTGTGTGAGATGAAAAACATCACAATTCATAGCTACTTGTTGGAGAAAGTATGTACCAATTTAAGCCTCAATATAAAAGGGTGAATCATGCAAAAAAATGTCAGCGATGCATACAGTACCAGTGCTTGGAGCAGCAGCATCAGTTGTGCAGGGGCATAGTGCAGTGCTTAGCACCACTAATTTTCACCAGTATGTGTAAGGGGGGTCATTTGATTCCAACAGAAATACTACTGACAGCAGTGGACATAAGATTACATCACTGATCAGGACATCATCGGTCAGTTTATCTCAGGACACTCTACATGCCTTGGGTGCCAAATGTCATCTACACACAAAATCTATAGGAATGAGTGGTCTTCTCACACTTGAGCTGACCAAGGTATGTACAGCTCTTTCTTTTCTAGCAACAGGTACCTTTCAGAGAACAGCAGGGGACATTTTGGGGGGTATTTTACATACATCCACTTCTATAAAGCTTCACAAGTTCCTTGACATAATCTTTTTATGTGTGGGTGATCATGCGTGGCTTTCTAGCAAACCTTAGAGAAATAATAAACACTATGAGTGCTTTCTGTGGCATCACATGCTTCCCTGAGAGATTGACAGTTATAGTTTGCACATGTGTAGCAATAAAGGCACCATCTTGCCCACAATCAGAAAGATTTTTGCACAGGAAGGGTTACCATTTCATGAGCTGAGAGGTATTGTGTGATGCAAGTGTGATCATAACTACTGCATCTGAACACCACATAGGTTGTTTCAATAATACATACATATGTCACACATCTCAAAATATATCCCCTATTCTTTCAGACTGACACTACACATGTCCATTTAGTTGGTAAGTGCAGGCAATATGGCTAATGTTAATGTGTATAAATTAATTAATAACCCCCAAACCCACTGATACTATGCTGTAGGTGACAGTGGATTTAATGTTGGAACTCTGTCTTATAGCACCCACATGGAACCCATAAAACATGGATGAACTTCAAGATAACATTGCACTTTTCCAGCCTGCAATATCTTAGTGTGTTCATTTGGCCATGAGAGTGCCCACCTCCACTGGTTTTTAATGTCTGAGGGTGGAACTCCAGTACGACCAGCCACAGCTTGAAGGATGTTCTTAGTATGTAACATGCTACATAATATGCTGGTGAGAGACACTGGGCAACCAGAGCTGGATCACGAGCAGACATAGACAACATGAAAAACCACTGGCCAACCAAAGTTTAGTGGAATCCCAGCAACTGGCAGCTACATAACCAACACCCACACAGCATTAGGCACAATGCATAGCAGTGCAGGCAAAGTGGTGATGCACAGTCCAGCTCTGTAGACCATGGCAAACACATAGGGACAGTACAATGACACACAAACCAAACATGAAGCATGCAGTGGCAGACTCAGGCAATGCTGTTGAGTGCAATTTTCAGCCACACTTTGCATCAGACATTCTCACATACACACCACCCAGAAGGGAGGATAAACTGGGTCCCAGACATCAGCATGCGCACAAGTGCTTGTGCCATCAACATAGAGAAATAAAGCCCTGACTATGGCCTTAGCAACCAGAGTTCAATTAGCAACTTGGCTGTCTGATTGCACAGGTAGGAAGAATGGCCAGGAACAGGTCTACAGAGACCACGCCTGTGTAATGACTTTAACTCAATGGCTTCTGAAAGCAACTTATCAGGTTTCGTTCTGCAGTCATTTTCATGAGTGGCATCATGATTGTACCTGCTAGCGTACTTGTGCTTAAGATGGCTTGTAATACATATGAATTTTCTATCTGTGAATTTGAAAATATTAGTAGCAACTTTTCTTCTCAGGGCTCTACAGGTTCTCTGACCCAGTGGCAGCATCCATGTATCAAAATTAAATAAAGAAATAAATTCCGCCAAGTACAAATATAGCTACAGCATGCTAGTTGCTTAGTATTTTTTTGGATTTTGCAATGTTAGAAAATGGCATGGTGGGCTACCGATTTTCTGATATAATTTTACATTTTTTCAAGCATTCTTCTTCCCACACTTCTGGACAATTTGTTACTTTTCCTTTCTTTTCTTTTGAGTGACCTGTTATCACACAGACTTAGAATAGTAATGTGCTGAACCCATTTTCAATGAGTAACTCTTGAGAAAGTTTTAAGTGAAGTTTTTAAATGGCATGCTTTTTTTTTTGATAGCTGCAAGATCCTAGGTTGATTTCTGGTAAACAGAAGCAAACAGAGTTCTGGTAATAATAATGCACTTACAAATTTATCATCTTTAAGAAATTCTGTCTTGCAGTTGTACTACAGCTATGTACTGGGTCTGTCTTACGAAAATGGTTGCAGACGTCTCAAATCCAAGCCAAAACTATTTTTCTCCCATTTAGAAGCTGATTTTGCAACTGCTGTACAAAGTCACAGTTAAACAAGATGTAAGTATGTTCAGTGCAACTGTGCAGGAGGAAGTGACATTAAAAATTATGCTGAAAATGGGGGGACAGAAAAATACCAAAGTTCAAAATCTGCATTTAATTTGGCAAAGCAACCTCTAACTTTGTCAGCTTTCAATATTTCAAACTCAAATTTGGAAATTAGCCACTTCTTTAGAGTAACTGAGAAATGTGATACCTGTCAGCTGCAGGTCAAACTGATGTTTTGTGCTTGAGAGATGAAAAAGATTTTCTATTCACTATTCAAACCAAAATTTTGTAGAAAATGTTAACACTTTAACACATTTATCACAGTTATACATCATGCAGGCACGTGATGATAATGTGCTGAAAAAATGAGACAAATGTGTTATGTTAGAAAGACTTGCACTGCATATGTTTCACTGTAATGCCTTATGAATAACACAGCTGCTAGTTTTCAGAGGAGCTACTAGAGCTACTATATGTAAGGTTTTTCCTTCATTATGCAAAATCACTTCCAGAACCAAACCATGCATTATTTGTCGTAATGTCCATCTGCTAAATGCCACAGGCTGATTTCTCACCACTCTCTATCATGCTATTTTATAAAATACTGATGCGATTCCTTCTCTGTTGTCATCTCCCTCAAAAAAAAAAATATGTTACCAATGCACAATGAATCTGATCCAGGTAGTGGAATAGAAAATGCCCAGTCACAGGTAAATTGCCTCATGATACAGGTACTGGAGACTTATGCAGATGTCTCTCCCATTACTGAGCATTTGGCATGGCTATAATGAAGCCATACTTTTATCTGTCTAATGTAACCTGCACTGCTACAGCTCGACTTTTTCTAACATAAACAATGTAACAAATGAAAAGCAAGTGTCCTTCTTCTAGTCAAACCTCTTTCTCCTTCCAGCTGGTTGTGAATGGCTACCTACAATACTTAGTCCATACCCCCACCCTAGCCAATTCTTTAGAGATGCCAGATCCTAAACAACAAATCAACTCAGCAGTGCCACAGGCAGACATAACGCTTCTGTGGCAATACTTACTCTCCTTTCACAAATTTTACTTAGTGGTGACACGGACAGATGCAGTGTTTTGTAGCAATGCTCTGAGCCTTTTCCTAAATTAGCCAATTTAGTGCCATGGACAGAAGAAAGACTGCCAAAAAAAAGTACATTTGATCTGTGAACTTAGCTCAACAGTGTCACAGATGGATCCAGAGATATTCTGGCAATGTCCTTAGTCATTTGTGAACTTGGTGTGCCAAAATGACAAGAGAGATCATGTTCTTTGTGAACTTGGAGTGCTAAAATGACAAGAGAGATCATGTTATGTGCTCTTTTGGCAATTAATCAACAGTTTAACTACTTTCATTTCATAAGTAGGGTAATAAAAATGGATGCCAAAACTGTTGCACTAAAAATACTGTTACTTGTCAACAGTTATAAACATGTATGCAGCTTGACAAATATAGCTTCATAAGTTTGGCAAATTTAAATAGTTTGACCCAGTCTTGCAACATTTGATGTCCACAGAGGCCTTGAAAATATGACAACTACAATATTTTAGGCTGGAAACCTTGTATTCCCTGGCAATGGAAAAATATCATATTACCATTATACCATTAATGTCATTATAGCAACTCAGAATTTAACACTGATAAATACTTGTCGAAATAAAATTATAATGACAACTTTAATGGCAGTCCAACTTGAAAAATGGCCAACATCAACATCGGCCACAAAGTTAACCCCAAGTACAAACCCCCAAAATTACTTTCACCTTGTATAAAAGAAAATGGATTCATAACTTGAATACTACTCAATGATACCTGTTTATCCCAGACATTATTTGAAATGTTGGGACACACTAAAGTAAGTCCTGAAACGCAGAGACTAAATGGCTGAAAAATTGTCTTACATAACCTATGTCTGAGATGGCCATTTCTCAGGTTATTCCCTTTTCTCTGAGGTATGGAGATCTTGGATTTAGTATATTTAAGCTTAAGGGGTGTGGGGGCGCTTGTCCTCCATTTATCCCTTGTGTCAATAGCCTTAACAAACTCTTTTCCTGTTTCTAGCCCTTTGCTGGAATTAGGAATACCACCTGTTAAAGAAAACAACAATTTACTTACTTACCTTTCATTGATGTACAATGCACAGAAGAACTGTTTGCCAATTACATGTAATCAACAGCTTAGTTCCTAAAAATCCCACTAACATTAAAATAAACATTTTCCAGATGAGCAAACTCCCTACCTCCTTCCTTACTTCTGCATTTGTACAGTACTAGAGAAAGGATGCACCTTCCCTTAAAGCACACAGCAGTCTTGCACAAATGGTGGTCCTGGTGTGATTAATAACATATGCTACAATATGGGTCATTATGAATAACTGCATCTTGTTTATTTGATTAACGCACACTTAATCCATAATACCTAAAATCTTACCATGTTGATAGTCACACAAAAGTCCTGTATCAGTAAATCCCAGCAACAACACTGAGATCAAATACTGTCTTAGTAGTGATGCAGTTAATGAAAGGGATTTTAGTAACGTAATGTGTAAGGTTAGGGCAAGGGTAGGGTAAGGCTTGGCCTTCCTGCACCATCATGTCTGGTAAGTTAACCCTGTTCATAAACCCTAACCCTGCCAACATTTTACTAAAAACTCTTTCCCTAGCAGTAGCACTACACAAGACAAAAGGACACAGAGCACACACAACACAAAACATACAAATACAGAATCTGTCCCCTCACTTAACCCTTACTCTAAACCTAACCTACAAACACTTACATATTCATACCAACTGCTATAACACAGTCTTGCACATTGTCACAACCATCACTTTTTCATTCAGTCATTAATTTTCTTATACACTCTTCTCATACCTCTCAGCTGTACAGATTTTCGCAGACTGTCCAGATTTTTGCCTCATGTTTTTGATCCATTTCTCATAAAATTGTGGGTTTTTGACAAATTACTGGAAATTCACTGAAGGTCGATGTCAGGAAATAATGACATACATTTGAGTTTCAGACTTAATACCCTTCCGAAATTTCTTGCTAATGCAAGACCTGTTATTCTATCAACTTTCTAAGTTTGCAAGAGCAATATTTAAAAAGTGTCCCTATTTTGGGGCTTTTGTCCCCCATTATTTATGGCTTTGTCCGGATTTCTTGCTTTGAGAGGCATGTCTTCCCTACTTATACTATATAAAACTGAATTCAACCAGATGTGATTCACACAAATGAGCACCCATTCATTTGTGCATTCCCTCCCTCTTATTTGCAACCAGAAAAACTTTTCTTTGAAATTTGCATTCTACCTTTTGAGTTACAGCCATGCAGCCATATGTTGTGTGTGTATATATATATATATATATATATATATATATATATATATATATATATATATGAGTCTACTTCAAAAGCATGACTTACCACAATATCGAATTCAACTTAATCGAGATGACTTTGCCAAATCTTCACAACATCGAACTCCTGGAACAGTGAAAATGAAACCCAGAAAAAGAACCACTTGGACACTGTGGTGAACCTTGCCCTTTCCCCACTGTAGTGCTATCATGGAGTTGGTATATTTAGTTAGGAGGGGTGTAGGGGTGGAGCCCCCCAAATCCAGGGGGTGGGGGTAAAGCCCCCACTTTGGAGGGTTTTCTTGTTTTGCTGTTTGTTGTTTTGTCCTGGTGGTCAAGTGGTTCTTTTCCCGGGGTTCATTTTCACTGTTCCGGGAGTTCGATATTGTAAAGATTCAGCAAAGTTGTCTTGATGAAGTGTGATTTGATATTGTGGTAAGTCGATCTTTTGAAGTAGACCCACACACACAAATATGTATATATATATATATATATATATATATATATATATATATATATATATATATATATATATATATATATATATATATATATATATATACTCTCTCTCTCTCTCTCTCTATATATATATATATATATATATATATAAACTCAGAGATTGCACAAACTTGGAGAAGAGAAAGAAAGGGGGGGAAATGCAACACTCAATTTCTCACTATTTTCTCAGTCTAGATGCCATGACAGGCTGTGGGTGATCTTTTAAGTTTGACTTTCTGAGTACTGATTAACTGTTCAGTGACAAACAGTAGGGCTCCTTTCAAATACAATTCAAAAGCAGAGTTTGACAAAAATAACTTCCCAGATTGACATAGTGCATTAACAAAGAGTTCCTGATGATAGAATACTGCACTGCAAAACACAAGAAAAGTAAGTCCAACAAAACAGTTAGTTGAAACCAGACATTGCAAGCTAAAACAATTACCTTTCAAAACAAAATAAAATTAATTTTGATAAAACATGTTCTAAGAGACTGAACTTTTAAAAGGCAATTCAATGAAACATGCCCAAACAAAGACAGCATGATAATTTGCATATTGACAGTTTGAGGTAAGTGAAAATAACACAGTCCAGCTACAGAGCATATGCTGGGACTGAACTGATTTATGCCAGCTTTTGTTAGACCTTCTGACTAACCCCCTGGCAGTAAAGAATTTTACAAGCTGTCAAGAATGACCAAATTTCTAGTAAAGATTATTTCATCTCTACTGGCATTACTTCTCTACATCTCCCCAAGTAAAAAGTAAATGTAAGCACTTCAACGTCTACCTGACACACCTTCCTTTTGTACATTTGCTGTCACATTTAATATTTCTGCTAACAATTTTGTAGAAGATATGTGCACATGTAATCTTTGACTCAACAAAATGCCTTACAGATGATAGCAGGTTAAGTTCAGAAATGACTTTGTTCTCCAGTAGAAGCACAGGCGTATTTACTGTAGTAAGCATATTATGGGACATTCAATTTGATATACTGTGCCTTTTGCATGACTCTCAGTGAGAATATTGCTGATCAAAAGGCAAAACTAAACTGAGACATATACAGCCTTACATTTTACTGGGGGCAGTGTACCCCCCTAACTCTTATTATCTCAATCAGACATTGCTACACCTCAGGTGAAACAGGAGCTACTTGTTTTGAGTTATCAGACAAAAAAGGCACCTGCAATTTCTCAGTTTGTGACTTTTATAATTACACAGTTTTGGCATCCGTAAAGCAAGCTGCTTCCATCAATGTGACTTTCAAGTTCATATCTGGTACAACATGTATCAGCACAAGGAAAGTCTAGGCAAATAACAAACTAAGGCTGTGGGAATGAATTGCATAATCATAGAACAGCATTTATAGTAGCGCAATCATGGAACTACACATTCAGATGCATGACAGGTACTGTCATGACTTTTCGTGCAGTATTTACAGCTAAAGGCATTCAGGTGCTATATATCAAGACCCGTAAATAAATTTACCACATGAAAAGGTGAGCATGTAAACAAAGCAACCAGAAAAGAAAGAGAACAGTGAACCTACAAACATTAATTACCGTGCTTCCCAATAATACGTTTCTAGTACACTGTCTAGCTACCGCTGTAAGTGTACATAAAAGGTTTCAAGGCCTGTAAATAAGTTTCAGGACTGGAGAAAGTTCTCTGGCATGTGTTGACCCTTTACTTCTGTGGCAGAGGCCTCTTTTACTGAAATGGAGTGGGAGTGTCATTTTTCCACCATTCGGCAAGCACCCTTCTGACATTCTCTAGTCCGTACTTAACTGTCTGAGGATCAATCAGGCTGAAGCATTTCCACTGAGTCATGTGTGAGACATCACCATGTGGAGTAGAGCAGATTTCATAGCAATAAATCAGCTCTGTTATACTTCATGTGAAACAGCTGGGGCTGCAGGGAGGCAAGCATTAGGAATACTGTGTAAAACAATGCAAAGATTAATGTTAAGTGAAAACAACTGGGCAGCATAACTGTTCTTCCAAATAAAAGCATACTTGAAAGGGAGTTTAGAGCAACACTTGTGTATATATGTACATATGTAATCCCTTGATAAAGCAGCAAGGGAGATACATGTATAGGGAAGATAATTTGATAATGCAACTTGCTAGCAACTACTGTTAACCACTTCTGTATTCTGGACTATGTGCTGTGCTCTTGGGTTGTCTAAAAAAATCATCTGTAAAATTTCAGGTCAATTTCCTACACTCTTGCAATAACATGTAACACACAACATAACATAATGACTTCTTATCAGAAGTACAAGACCAAGTCTTGTGATTCCTTACTCACTGACACTCCAAAAAATAATCCGCGATTGGGACAAATAGCAGCGAAATAGGAAAATCAGTGTTACGGCTTGAAAGTAACTTAACACAACATAACATAATATAACATAACATATTTGTCTATGCATTTTTGCTGTGTTCTCTGCACTTATATCTGTAATAACTGGGGAGTTTTTCTCCACAGGCCTCTGTTAAAAATGGGATCAACCCCAGTTGGACTTTCCTGATAAAGATTGATAAATAAATAATAACATAACATAAAAAATGCTGACAGAAGGATATCGTTAGTCAATGTAATTTGCCTGACTGCAACAAATAGCTTAAGGCAACTTCCTTTCCTCAACCAACCTATCCCTCTAGGAATGAGAAGTTTTTCTAAGGACTATTGTGATCTCCGCAATTCAATCTGCCAAATAATTCTAGTAATGAATCACCTTCTCAGAGAAAAAAAAAATCTTAGAGCTCAGTTAAACTGTATGGACCTGATCTTCAGACCAGATTCTCCCCCACCCCCCTTATAACACTGCCTTCCATTTCCATTGCAGTTCCCTTATATTATATTTTGCACACCAGTATAATTATTACCCCCTTCTCTCCTGTTTATCAGAAAAAAAAGGCTAGCTCTTGGACCCTTCTCATTTCATACTTTCAATTTCCACCCCTGTACTTATTAATTCAGTGTGATGCTTAGCTAAATGCATTTGACATTTGCTTGCAAGAAGAATATTACCCCAATATTATATTACATATCACCTCTAAGACCATTTGTGAAATACATGCAGTACAATACCAATACATTTTTGTATGAAATTGGTTATGTCCTGGTAAGGAACGTATTATTCTTGGTAAAAGCTAAGAGAAGACTACATTTTTCAGGCATGAAAATAAAATTGATCCCACTAGGAACAGATTTTGGACTGACATGCTTTGGCGTTACAGGCTACAGCAACATTTTTCAAAAGAGAGGCCAGCCTTATACAGACAAGGAGGAGCTTAGTTTTAAAAATGCCTTGACATGCAACCATGGGCATAGTCATAGTAGAGATGGACATTATATGGTCAATGTTTGGTTGTTTCTGTTTTGCACATTTATTAATGGAGCTCTCCTACTAAGCCATTAGCTCTTTTTCATAAAGGTACTGGCAGGCAAAATAGCAGAACATATAAGTTTCAAAATCATTAGCAGAAGTCCCATATATAAAGAATAAAATGAAAAATGTATATCATTACAGTGAGATAAACAGTTACAGAATAATTCATGCCTGTGATACAATTGTGCATATGCTCTGATAAATATAGGCAACCACAAATACAAAGAAATGTGATCTTTATAAGTATTGAATTCAATTGTTAAGAGCAACAAAAGATACATATTAAATAGCAATATACAACTAGTAAGAAATGGGATGACTCAGTCAAGTAAAGGTATGGACAAGTATTCAGATGTTAAGGATGAAGTAACAATTAAAAGCTATACATTTGCATTTCTCATAGATAAGGTCAATGCACCTCTCTAATCAACACTCAAAAGATCAGTTGTTATATGGTTCTAAAATGCAGTTAAAGAATAATATATTACCTGCAAACATATTGAAAAGAAGGTGCAAAACTATATAAATTATAGGTTGTTAAAGGTAGAGAGAAGCATTCTGGTACCGATTAATATTACACAAGATAAAGAACGGAAGAAAGCCGGTGTGAACAGTATTGCAGAGAAAGTACTGCAACATGACTACATGTCACATGAATAACGAGTAAAGTAACACTGACAGAATACATTAAAGTGTACATGCCCTGTGTAAGATGGCCTTCATGGACGTTTATGCATACCATTCAAGGAACCAGTTTACCAATAAGTGCAGACATCTGTCAACCCTGTGAAGGTGCAGCCTCAGGCCTCATGTGATGGTAGAGTGTTGTTGTTGTCTTTCAGCTTTTCCTGGTTAGGGGTCGCTACAGCGGAACTCCGGTCTGCTAATGATTGGCAGTAGATTTTCATGAATGCCTAGGTGCCAGCTCGACGTTCAACCTTCAACGAAGGCACGCCCATTTATGCATGTCTTTCGAACACCCATCCAACCGTGGGGAGGACAGGCAGACTCCACACAGAAGGCACTCCCCGCACTCCAGCCGAGAATCGAACGTGAGAACCTCTTGCTGTGAGGCAACAACACTACCGCTGCACCACCACGGAAGTTATGTGATGGTAGAGTGCAAAGTACTATTTTTTTTTTCATTTTAAGAGACAGAATTCCAAAGCATACGTCAGAACTTGCTGAAAATGCCATCTCTTCAGCATTTGCATATCCTTGTAATGCTCAGCTGGGTGTTCATCAATGAATCCAAAGATTCTGAGTCTTAGTTGATTAACTCTTTATGAAGTGCAGGCATGCATGTCAGGGAGTTGCAGGATGATGTAGTATCCCTATAAAACCAATTTAATCCCATTACTGCAAGTTTCAATAGCCACCTTGCACTTTCTCACACTTGCAGGAGTCACTGTTATGGGTATCCCCAATCTCAGTAGGAAAAGTACAGTTTTGTACCTACCATAAATGTAGATGTTCGAAGATCCACATTGCTGCAGTCCTAACACTTGGGTAGTCCGCTGTCCCTCGGTCGGCCCGAATATCAGAGTATAAGGCTGACGTCGGTCAGGGCGCATTTGACTGACATCAGAACGTCAGGGTACAAATGCGCATGACCGACGTCATATCCTCAGTCTTTTCTTGCCCCAGATGTCAGAAGACCCTAAAAAGAAAGGTCAAAACCCATAGACAACAGCTAAACAACCAACCAACCTAACACCACAAATATGTACAATATATACAATATATACAATATACACAATATACCTCAGATGGATAGCCCAACCCACACAACCACCTCAAACTACAGAGGGGAAGGAGGGAGGGTAAATTGGACTGCAGCAATGTGGATCTTCGAACATCTACATTTATGGTAGGTACAAAACTGTACTATGTTCTTCATCTCACATTGCTGCAGTCCTAACACTTGGGTAGAATCCCAAAGCAGAGGTAAGGGAGGATGGCTAAACTATGATGAAGCAGGAGCTGCCAAAATGCCCTGCAACACAGCAGTGGCAAAACCAGCCCTGGATTTAGAGTACAATGGAAGGTGGTAATGCCTAGAGAAAGTATGCACTGAACTCCAAGTGGCTGCCTCCAAAATAGCCTTAGTTGCCACCCCCCTCAAAAAGGCTGTTGAAGTGGCAGTAGCCCTAGTGGAATGAGGCCTAATCCCAGCTGGAATCTCCTTGCCATGATGGGAATAACAGAAAGCAATGCAAAATCCAATCCACTTAGAAATAGTTTGTTTTGACACGGGCTTGCCCTGAGAGCACAAAGCAAAAGAAACTAATAACTGCTGAGATTTTCTGAACCCTTTAGTTCTGTCCAAATAATATCGCAACTGCCTGTGTACATCTAAAGTGTGCAAAATCTTTTCCCCTTTATTTTGGGGATTTGCATAAAAAGTAGGCAAATGAATAGTTTGGTTTAAAGCCACACTAGAAACCACTTTAGGCATAAAGGAAGGATTAGTACGTAAAGATACCCTATCCTTATGGAAAATTAAGAAAGGCTCAACTGCCATAAGGGCCTGCAGTTCAGAAACCCTTCTTGCAGAGGTAATGGCCAACAAAAAAGCAGTCTTCCATGACAAATATTTCAACTCAGCAGTAGCTGCAGGCTCAAAAGGTTGTAGAGTGAGTTTCTCCAACACAAAATTGAGATCCCAAGCAGGAGTGGGAGCCCTTCGTGGGGTCTTATATTCTTTGCCCCTCTAAGAAATTGCTTGAACAAAGGATGAGAAAACAATGGTGGGTCACAGTCGTAGTGAGCTGAAATTGCTGCAGCATGAATCTTAATAGAAGAGAAAGACAAACCTTTGTCTAATAACTCAGTAAGATATTGAAGAGCCACACTTAAATCAGGCTCAGAAACATCCAAATCCTTAGCTGCACTCCAAAACAAAAATCTCTTCCATTTATCTGCGTACACTTTCCTTGTACTAGGCCTTCTAGCTTCCAAAATCACATTCAAAACCTGTTGTGGAAGTTGAGACCCTCTATGGTTTAAAACAGAATATGCCAGGCTGTTAGGTGAAGAGAGCGAAGTTTGACATTGAGCAAATGACTGTCCTCCTGGGACAACAGATGTGGAATCAAAGGCAAAGGCCATGGAGGCTTCCGTACCAGACTTCTCAGTAATGGGTACCAGTGCTGTCGAGGCCAATCTGGAGCTATCAAAATCATCCTTGGCTTGTCCTGTCTGACCTTCAGAAGTACCTTTGGGAGGAGAGGCAGAGGTGGAAAGGCATACACATGAAGATTTTTCCAACTGAAAGAAAGAGCATCCACTTTCCAAGCTGTGGGATGAAACCTCTTTGTGCAAAACTTTGGCAGCTGGTGGTTTAGTGGAGAAGCGAACAGATCTATGTCTGGAGTTCCCCAGGACACTGTCAATTTCTGAAATACATGAAGATCCAGTTTCCACTCGTGGGGATCCATGATTTGTCTGCTTAACATATCTGCTAAGGAGTTTTGTGCTCCTGGCAGAAACCTTGCCTGAAGACTTAGTTGTAAACTGAGAGCAGTCTCCCACAAAATCATTGCTTGCCTGCATAGAGGATAAGAATGTGTTCCCCTTGCTTGTTGATGTACCACATGACAGTTGTGTTGTCTGTTAGAATCAACACCTGCCCTGGAAGAAGTAAATCCTTGAAAGCTATTAATGCAAACTGGACTGCTAACATCTCCTTCAAGTTGATATGTAGATGCTGTAGTCTGACAGGCCACTTGTCTTGTATCCACTTTCCGTTTAGATGAGCTCCCCAAGCTGTGTCCGAGGCATCTGTCGTTAAAATTTGACTCGCCTCTGGCCGGGTCACAGAGAGTCCCTTGTTTAGGTGACATTCCTGAGCCCACCACAAAAATTCCTTTTGAATGCAAGGTATTATTGGAATGACAGTGTCCAGATCCTGGCAGTGCTGTGTCCATACATTTGAGATACCATTGTAACTTCCTCATATGCAGTTTGGCATTGGGAAGCACCAGAATACAAGATGCCATGAACCCTAAGGCTTGAAGGACTGTCCTTGCAGTCAGCCCGGACTGAAGAGATAGATGATGGAAGTAAAGGGAAAGATTCTTTTGTTTGTCCGGGGTTAGAAAGGCCATCTGGGATGCTGTATTCAGTCTCACACCCAGAAAGCACATGTCTTGAGAGGGTACTAGACTGGACTTTATTTCGTTCACAGAATACCCCAGGCATCTTAGCACTGCTATCACATATTCCAAATGAAGAATAAGCTCGTCCCTTTCTTGAGCCAGAATCAGGCAATCGTCCAAATAAGGATAGATTTGTATTCCTTTCAGCCTGAAGAAAGCTATCACTGGAGCCAGAACTTTCATAAATACTCTGGGCGCAGTAGATAAGCCAAAGGGCAATGCAGAGAACTGATAGTGAGAAGTCCCAGTCCGAAAACGCAGATACTTCCTGCAACTTAGCCTGATAGGAACATGAAGGTAAGCCTCCTTGAGATCCAAAGTTACCATCCAGTGATCCTTGCCCAGCAGAGGTAAAAGCTGTTGTAATGTCAACATTTTGAACTTGGGAATGTCCAGATAAGTGTTGAGGATAGATAAATCCAAAATTGGTCTCCACGTGTTCCCCTTTTTGGTACAAGGAACAGGCGAGAATAAAATCCTAGGCCCCTTTCTGGCATAGGAACCGGTTGTATGGCCCCTATGTGAAGTAACAGAGAAATTTGCTTGTGAGCCTCTATTCTTTGTTGAGGAGGAACGTCTGGCATGCCTTTGAAAGGAGGCAAGGTATGGAAATAAAACCTGTAACCGTGATGTATGATATCCAATACCCATCTGTCTTGGGTAATCAAACTCCAATTTTCTCTGAAAAGTGCCAACCTTCCTCCCAAAGGTGCTGCCAGGCGAGAAGGTTCTGGCAGCTGAAAAGGTAGGTCATTGGGTTTGCTTACGAAAGGACTGACCCCTGCCTCACCTGAAGACTGTGCAGGGGAACTCCCTGTTCTAGGCCTGAAAGAGCCCTGACCTCTGCCCCTGCCACGTCTAGATCTACCCCTAGACTGGGAATCATAAGAAGGATATGTCCACCCCTTAGAAGGCCAATTTCTACTAAACTTTGGAGGCTGAACCTGCAAAAATTCTTTAACAGTCTGCATAGACTTAGCCTTATCTTCCATTTTCTTTAAAACTGCCTCAACAGGGGAACCAAACAAGACATCAGATTGCAAAGGGGCATCCAAAATCCTAGTTTTAACATGGTCAGATAAATTTTGATCCCGCAGCCAAGCATGCCTGCGAAGAACTGACCCAGTGGCAGCTACCCTAGACGAGGCCTGTACAGCATCAAAACCACATTGCAAAGAGTGCTTACCCACCTGTTCAGAAACATGCACTAAATCTTGTAACTCTTTACAATCAATACCTTCCGCCAGAGCATCAACCTTAGATTTCAACTGAGAAAGGAGATAATTTTGATATTTCAACATGTGAAACTGGCAATTCAAAGCTCTCATGGCTAGAGTGGAAGAAGTATAAACTTTCTTTCCCCATCTATCCAAGGCCCTGGCCTCTTTATCTGCCGGAACCGGATTCTTGACAACAGAAGCCTTAACACCCTTAGGCCCCTGGCTAACAGTTTCTGGGTCTGCCCTAGGACTTTTAAAAAGATACTTATGAGCTTCAGGCACCCTGTAATACCTATCAGGTTTAACAGGAGCAGGAGGCAAAGAATCAGGATTAAGAGAAGCCTCTGCAAACACATCTTCCACCACATTCAGAACAGGAGGAATAGCCAAAGGCCTATGCTGGGGTAAAAACAAAAATTCCCTAAGCCTTTTCCTGGAATCAGAGAAGTCCTGACCTTCCCATTTAAAATGCTCTCTCATGGAGTGAAGGGTCTCTGAAAAAGAAAAATCCTCAGGAGGAGAAGCAGAAGGAGTAGAATCATCCACATCAGAATCAGAATAATGAGCATACTCCTGCAAGTCTTCAACCGAAGACTCAGACACATCCAAGCCTGCTCCCAATCCCCCAACACTGGTTCAATCCTAGGCCTCTTATCAGGAGGGGGCATAGAGCCTCTAATTAAAGTAATTAAATCTTCTGCCATTTTGAGCATGTGCTTCTTGGGCACAGCACCTGAAGAACTGGGAGTGACACCCACAGAAGCTAAACTAGACCTGCCTCTAGGAGAAGCCTTGGAAGCAGAAAGAGAGGGCCTAGACCCCTTAGGAAGGGAGGGGAGTACAGTTACCTGAGAAGCCCCTACAGCCTGCCCTACCTCCTGGGAGGCCACATCCTGTAAAATCAAAGTTTCTCCCTGGGACTCCAGAGAGGCCTCCGTCGGAACCACCGGTTCCACTGACGCCTCTAAAGAACCGGCGTCTGGTTCGGACGACTCCTCTAACCTAGGTTTAACTGCCTTGTCCTTGTGCTTCTTTGAGGAAGCCGGCGTCGGAGCATCCAACGGCATTTTGTAATTGCACCGCTTCCCAAAGACCAACCTGGCACAATCCAACCTCCGCTTTATAGTGCGTTTATTAAACCTAGCACAAAAGCGGCACCCAACAACGTCGTGCTCAGGTCCCAAACAAGGTATACACAAATTATGGTAATCCCTATGCGGTATCTGTTTCCCACAAGAAATACAGTTATTCACTTTTTCTGACATCCGGTAAACCACTGAGGCAAGAAAAAACCAAAATATTCCCCAACGGGGTACTTAACCAACTCTGACTTCGGTCTGAAACTCCGAATTCGAAAAATTTCAGAACGCCGAACGGCACTTGCAACACTGCTTCTGCATCGGACCATGCGGCAAAAAAGACAGAGGATATGACGTCGGTCATGCGCATTTGTACCCTGACGTTCTGATGTCAGTCAAATGCGCCCTGACCGACGTCAGCCTTATACTCTGATATTCGGGCCGACCGAGGGACAGCGGACTACCCAAGTGTTAGGACTGCAGCAATGTGAGATGAAGAACATCCAATGAACAGTCATTATATCTATTCACATTTTGGTCTACACACAGACACACACAGACACACACACACACACACACACACACACACACACACACACACACACACACACACACACACACACACACACACACACACACACACACACACACACACACACACACACACACACATATATATATGTATACACACACACACACACACACACACATATTTATTTCACAGGTATATATACATGCATCCTCTTAACATCCTTTACTGAACAATTGCAGCTTCTAAGAATATCCACAAAAGTCCCTACTTTGCTAGCTTTGCTTCATCATTATGTGAAACTTTAATCATAATGTTATATGAAATCAAACTGGAGCAGCCTCAGATTTTGATACTGTGAGGAAGTTTGAGCAGGGGAACATGGTTGGATGATGACGATTAGTTCTGATAAATGATCTGCACAATTCTATATGATAAAACAGTCTACTCAGTGACTTTAGAATCAATTGTGTTACTAGCTGACAGATTGTCCTCTGCAGACTATCCTCCTATCCGTACCCTTAGCCACATATTGCAGGCATCTAGAATGGAATATAAAATATTTGAGAGCTTTACTAGTTGTCAGCAGATTAACCCTCAAAATATTGAAACTAAAATATTGTTGTTGCTCTGGCATGACAACCAGACTCAGAGATGAGAGAGAAGGTGAGTGTTCTATTTTTCATATATTCTCCCTCTTCTCTGAATTTATTCAGTCTTGGATTAGGTATATATACACAAACACACACACAGACACACTCATACACATGCACACACACTTGTACTCATCTGCAGTCTGCTGTTCCTGTTATCAGGAATGTGGAACTTTGCTTTCTGAATGCCGAATGACAGGGAATGTCTGTCAAAATATGTTGAATCTCCAAACATGCTGGCACCTCTTGTTAATATAACAAACATAAATGAAACTCAGTGACATGTAATTGCTACAATGACCTATCTGAGATCTCTAAGACACCAAAGAGATTCAAGGTTCTAGGAAAGCAGATGCTGATGCTTTTTTGCAAACCATGGCAGTTGTTACGATGAATAAAATAATTGGTTTTACAAACCTCCTTACTCAGCAACAGTGTTGATATAATGGAATAACCGGGGTTTGGGAAAACATGTATAATTGTATGATATGTAGAAAAGAGCTAAAAGATGTTGATGCTGTTTTGTTTGTGTGGAACCCTCTATGAGTACTAGTTATTTATCTCAGGTCAGTATTTTTGTAGTAAACCGGCAAACTTGGATATCTGGAGCTTGGGCTTTTCTGTATGCATCTCATCTATTTTATTACTTTTTATTTGTCTTCGCTGTATGTGCATTTGCAGTAGTATTTTATTGTTTAAAGTTCTTTTATTTACCTTTAAAATCTTACTGTATGTCTGGTATTTGTTTATTATAAGTATATTTATGCAATGTTTTTTATCTGACAAGAAAATCATCATTATTTACACTGCTGGGTAGCAAGCTGTATGGCAGACATCTTCCATGAGATTGCTTAGGCTTACTACCAGTTTAAGACATATTAACTGATGTATTTCACACTTGCTTCATTTTAGGGCAGGCTGTGACTACAAGGAGTCTCTGGTCCTACAACTCACAGAGGTGGTAGTACTTTCACATTAGGAAGAAAGCAGTGGATAATTGGAGAATTCTACCAACCTTCGCTGAAAATTGCTTGTGTGTGTGTGTGTGTGTGTGTGTGTGTGTGTGTGTGTGTGTGTGTGTGTGTGTACATGTGTGTGTGTGTGTGTGTGTGTGTGTGTGTGTGTGTGTGTGTGTGTGTGTGTGTGTGTGTGTGTTTGAAAATAATACCCTGTGTGAAAGGCAGTTAGGGACATGGGAAGGCATTGGTTTACAGAAAGCAGTTAAAAACTCACCTTTGTAAGTGGCCTGTGTGCAGTCAAGTCTGGGTGTAGAGAATGGAAGCCCATACTCCATGGTGGGAGGATGACATAATGGTTAAGGTGTTTACCTTAAAGAGACAAGGTGCAGGGTTTGATTCTCACATGGGGTAACTGGCTAGGCTTCAAATTGCTCAAAAGGGCAGCTAGCCTAGTACTAATCTATGAATCTATACTCAGGATAGCAGTCCATGTTACCTTTATGCTTTTGCAGGTTGTACTTTGTAAACTAGCTAATGAAACAGACTCGTGTCTCTTCTTATTATTTCAGTATTGGTTGGCAGTGGTGAGATTCCGACCCATTGATGCCAGCCTAGTTCAAGTTCATAAGAAAACTTGTGCATACACAAACACACACACACACACACACACACACACACACACACACACACACACATAGATAAATATTTTTTTAGACTGAAACAATGGCCCAACGAAACAGCATGTATACCAATATTCCATATCCTTCTGACATCTGTCTTCTAGAAGAGAAGGTGACAGAATAGTTTCTATAACCCATTTTTAAAAGATGCTATGATACCTAATTAACTGGATCACTTCAGTTAACACGCTGTTTTTGACTGGATGCAGTTATAGCTTAGATATGGACAGGTAGCTGCATTGGACCTTTTCACAGTGGTATTGACTAATACCAGTAATCACGTAACAGCAACATATATTATGTTACTGTACACATTAAATACAGGTAGTTTTCCAAAAAACACTTACTCAAATCACATACTATCAAGTGCTGTGTTTTGAAACTACAGCTTTCCCTCTCCAAATATGCCACACGCTGAGGAAAAGTAGTCTTGCCATAATCCAAGTAATTTCCTTTCTCACCACTGTAAGGTACCTCAGAACTTATTACATTATTTTTGCAGAGATTGAACAACATAATCTCTCCACAATCCCTTTTTGTAGAGATTGTGTTGTATAACCCATGCAAGAAGCTTCATCCCTGTGTATAACATTGTCATTGTGTAGATACCCGTTTTTAATCTTGTTATCACCATGTTGTGTGTTTGCAAAGAATCCTTGGGGTGTTTGTCCCAGAGTCTGCAAATACATATAACTTCTAAAAATGGAGCAAGGAGAATATTGCATCTAGGTTTTATTGTGAGTTTTAAATATGAAATCAGGAAGCTCTTGTTTTATGCATAGGAACTTAACATTTTTGCAAAAACATCACAGATACTAGTCCAATTTTTAAATTAAACCACTGTTTTATTTTTAAAAGTTGCTGCCTGCTCTTTTTGCTGTCTTCATAATGATATTAACATATATGGTATTAATGGTATTAAACAAATATATAAGAATAAAGTAACTGCACAACACACAATGGTTGTACAGAACTGCAATATTTTGTAGCTCTTTCCAAAACAGGCATATTTAAGCAGCAAAAATGCTGGCAACTTATTTAAAGAACCTTTATAGAACTATTATTAGAAAATACTAGAAAAGTACTAATGTTGTTGAACTCTGGATTCTGAACTGAAGAATGTGTAATAATGAGAAATAATTCTGTTTGTATGTGTTTTATATTATTATGTCTATTGCTTTTCTATTGTTTCTGAGGAAATATACCTATAAAAGTGATTCTCATTCCATCAGAATTTTCCTAAACATCCTGCTTCTTACAACATGTCATAACCCCCATGCCCTGCTGCTGCTCCTCTGTCTTAGCTAGTTTTCTTAAAGGTTACTCTGAGAGCAGAAGCAACATGTTATGAAGTCACAGTAGCAAACAAATACTTCAAAAAGCATGTAGCATCTTTACACACAAATGAGCGCAAGTTCACTACTAGGACTGGGTCTAAATATTTGCTTTTTATAATTTTTTTCTTGAGTATATTTGTTCAGATTCATGGTGGGCAAAGTTGGGAGTTAATTTCTTGAAGAGGCCTTGTAGAGGTGATTAGCTTCACTATTGGATTCAATTGTAAATTTTGTTAATTGACAAAGCTGTGTATACCTCAAAAATCACTTTCTGGTCAGGGTTCATTAAACATAAAGCAAATCCACATGCCATACAGCTGTCTTGCTTCCTTGATGATCCCGCCACCTATTAATCTTAATGAGGGGCACAAGTCTTCCTTCTTTACTGGCCTGTTTTTCAGAAGATCTGCACTTGATTTTCAGGGCCGATACTTTTCACCAGTTGTTTTCAAGACAAGACAGCTATGTAAAGTGGAGGTCCGTATTACACTGTGCATACAAAATCCATTAGTCTGATTAAGTTGTATCATCTTCCAGGGTTTATACCATCTTGGGGGGGGGGGGTTTGCTAACACAAGCACATTAAGATGACTTACCAGGAACTGTTAAGCAGTCTGTACCATTTACTTTCCATTCCTGTGCTGTGGTATTGATTTATTCACTTTTTCCTCCTTCACATTAAAATTATCTTTATATCTAACTACTTATACTTTCCATATCTGAAGATTTTTATTTTATGTTATCTGCATCTATTTCATCTTCACTCAAGCTATTCTAATTGCATTACTAAATTTCTAACCTTATAAATAGTTTTGCTATGTACTTACCCCTTTTTTTCTTTACTTCACAGCCTCCCACTTCTTTGTACCCCCATTTACCTTGTAGCATACACTACAAATGTAGCTTCTACAGCTGATGTGCATTTTAAATAACTGGATTTTTCTCCTGCTTATTAAATATACTCACGTCTCAAGAATGTTGAGGCATGAGTATATTTAATAAGCAGAGGAAAATGTCCTATTCACACCACCACAAGGCTCTATCCCTGTATTCTGTCTCCTACAGGCTTTTGATCTATGCCTGGCATACAGGACACTGTCAGACCCCATTCTGATGGAACTCATGCATATCCACAAAACAAACAGCATCAGAATTACCCGTTCTGAAGACTTAAACCTTGCCTGCAATATAAATAGGTCCTGTTGGAGAGATAGGTATGTATCCCAGAGACTACTGTGTCTATGGAACAGGCTCCCCATCCATGTGAAGCAGAGGTCTTCCCTAACCCAATTCAAGTGCAGCTTGGACAATTGGATGGGAAACTAGAAATTCAACCCTGGTTTGGCACCTATGGCTCTAATGGACACAGGTAACCTACAAATGGTTCATCACCCAAATCCCTGCTTATACTTATCAAAGGTATTAGAACTTGCCAGAGACTTGGGATGCATGGCTAGGCTTAAAAGGGCCCTTGTGGTCATTAACCTAGTAAACACATATGAACCTATAAGGCAGTCCAGATGAAGTCACAATAAGCATTAACCTGCAGTGATCATGCCAATATGTGCTTTAGAGTGAGTAAGAACAGAAAAGCAGTAAAGATGCTGTGGGATTTGATGGGAGTGAATTATACTGCACTGGTGACAGGATAAAAAAATAAGTTAGGGCCCAGGGCAAATTGAGTAAGTTAACAAATGAAAGGAAAGAGTAGTGGAAGCTAGGTTAAGAAGGGAGGTGATGATTAGTGATCAGCAGTATGGTTTCATGCCTGGAAAGAGCACTACAGATGCGATGTTTGCTCTGAGAGTGTTGATGGAGAAATATAGAGAAGGTCAGAAGGAGTTGCATTGTGTCTTTGTGGACTTGGAGAAAGCATATGATAGGGTGCCTAGAGAGGAGTTGTGGTATTGTATGAGGAAGTCAGGAGTGGCAGAGAAGTATGTAAGAGTAGTATAGGATATGTACAAGGGTATTGTAACAGTGGTGAAGTCTGCAGTGGGAGTGACAAATGCATTTAAGTTGGAGGTAGGATTACATCAAGGATCAGCTCTGAGCCCTTTCTTATTTGCAGTGGTGATGGACAGGTTGACAGACGAGATCAGACAGGAGGCCCCATGGACTATGATGTTTGCAGATGACATTGTGATCTATAGTGAGAGTAGGGATCAGGTTGAGGAGACCTTGGAGAGGTGGAGATATGCTCTAGAGAGGAGAGAAATTAAGGTCAGCAGGACTAAGACAGAATATATGTGTGTGAATGAGAGGGAGGATAGAGGAATAGTGAGGATGCAGGGAATAGAGTTGGCGAAGGTGGATTAGTTTAAGTACTTGGGATCAACAGTTCAGAGTAATGGTGAGTGGGGAAGAGAGGTGAAGAAGAGAGTACAGGCAGGGTGGTATGGGTGGAGAAGAGTGTCAGGAGTGATTTGTGACAGACGGGTACCAGTAAGAGTGAAAGGGAAGGTCTACAAGAGGGTAATGAGACCAGCTATGTTGTATGGGTTGGAAACGGTGGCATTGACAAAAAGGCAGGAGTCAGAGCTGGAAGTGGCAGAATTAAAGATGTTAAGATTTGCACTCAGTGTGACAAGAATGGACAGGATTAGGAATCAGTATATTAGAGGGTCAGCTCAGGTTGGACGGTTTGGAGACAAAGTCAGAGAGGCAAGATTGCGTTGGTTTGGACATGTGCTGAGGAGGGATGCTGGGTATATTGGGAAAAGGATGCTAAGGATGGAGCTGCCAGGTAAAAGGAAAAGAGCCTAAGATAAGGTTTATGGATGTGGTGAGAGTGGACATGCAGGTGGTTGGTGTGACAGAGCAATATGCAGAAGACAGGAAGAAATGGAAACAGATGATCCGTTGTGGTGACCCCTAACAGGAACAGCCGAAAGAGAAGAACAAATTAAAGGAATAGCAACGGTATTGACTATTTGAGTGTACTAATAAGGGTCTGATGAGGAGGCAAAAGCAGTAACTGAGGAGAAAATCAGTGTGACTAAACAGAAATCAAACTCACTTCAGCACTTGGAACCAGACATGTTTCCAGCTTACAAACTCATAACCAAAAATAATAAAAATGCAACTGTTGTCAGCCAAAGCAACTTAATAATACATTTAGCATTTTCATCTTCAAAATCCACTGCTATTATATATGCACCTACTTCTCTGCAGAGAAGCCCAACCCCATAAAATCCACTACAACGACTTGCCTATTCTGTGTTGTGGATGATGGACATGAGTGCTTCTTTTCTTCCCTACATTCTTTTGGCTGGAGCACTTTCAGGATGTGCTCTGTGTTCATTTCTACCTCTATTATGAGAGGACAACAAGGGGTTTGGTTATATTATCCCAGGGATAACAAGGGGTCTGAATGGAGAGATGATAAAATCAGCAAGAAAAGGAGAGTAGTATTGCTCAAATTTAATTTATTCGCAAGGCTTGGTGAGTACCTTCACATGGTGGACCTTGTTTTCACAAAATCTCACCAAGAGGACACTGATATGTAGACTGTATTTTACATAGTATATATCATGGACAAAAGTAAGTTAAAAATAAAAAAAAATAGCTGGGTGCACGAGTCCCAGGATAAAAAAGTTCACAATCCTGATATGTACACTGGTGCTAGGAATGGAAACAATTACACTGTGGAATCCTTAAGACATGGAAGCATTCCTACAATGAGGTTAGGCCAGGCTCAGGGGGAGGATGTCCCCCCTGTTGCAGAAGGAAGTAGTAGTCCACAAAAATCACAAAAACTGATATGCCAAAAAAGAGCCATAAGTATGATAGAGTGGACTACTGAGGATAAAGGAGAAATTATGTATTGTTGCTATTATAAAAGAAGCCCAAAATGCATAGACTGAACCCTGAGTAAGAACTACTTATATGTACATCTCGAACAGATACGGACCTGGTTAACAATAGGAAAAATGATACTCCTCAAGAGTGAACCTACAATCTATCCTAAAAACTATAGACCAGTAACTTGCCTTCTGACAATGTACAAACTATATACTGGACCTGATGCTGACAGAGTTTATAGTCATTTCGAGGAAAATCAAACAAGGCAATAGAGCAAAAGGTAACAAAAGAATGTCATATGGAACAAAGGATCATTTGTTGTTAAAGAAAGTCAAAACAGAGAATTGTAAAAAGGGAAAGAATCTAAGTAAGGCATGGACAGATTACAAAAAAGCATTTGATAGCATCCCACATTCATGGATAAAGGTGTGCTTATAGATATATAAGATACACCCTATATTGATGAATTACATTACATTACAGTGACCCAGTGGCAAAACACTTTGCAGCTAAGACATGATAAATGACACATTATTATCTCATGGATAAAAATGCAAAGGGAGGTATTCCAGGGTAACTGTCACTGCTGTTCTTTTTATTTTTCTTGCCCTTAACCCATTAAACTGTCTACTTAACAGGTTAGTTCATGGTTAGAATTTGGCTCACAGAAAACAACCAAGTATAAAGAATTTTCATCTTCCTTTTGTAGATGAATTAAAACTGTATAGTTCATCAGATGAGGACTTGAAAGCACAACTGCAAGTGACCAAAACTTTCTCAGATGCTATAAGAACAACATTTGGTCTTAATAAATGTGTATAAGCAACATTTAAAGCAGGAAAGCTGCAGCACCAAGAAAACATCAGTCTGGGCCAGGAATGTGATACAAAGGAACTTGAGCAGGAGAGAATGCATAAATATTTGGGAACTGATGAAGGATTGACAATAAAACATGAACAGATGCAAACAAAACTCAGTAAGGAATATATATTTTAGAAGTTTGAAATTAATACTGAAAACAGCCCTGACATCTAGGAACAAAGTCCAAGCTATAAACCAGTTTGCTCTTCCTGTTCTAACTTACTGTTTTGGGGTGACTGACTAGTCCCAAAAGGTATTAGATTAGTTGAACAGGAAAACAAGAAAAAATGTTTCATGTTTATCAAATGATTTATAAAAATCACTTTATACCAAGATTATATATTCTTCTTTCTGAAGGCAGCATGGGCCTCCACGAAATTTATTACATGTATAGATCTGTAATTGTTGGACTGCATACATATCTGCTGACTTCACCAGATCCAAAGATATGTAAAGTTTTAAAATATGAGGAGAAGTATAAAATTACTTCCCTGCTTAGTTTAGCAGAAGCATATTTGGAGACAAGCAGGAATGGAAATCAAACTAGAAATAGACAAAAACCAGTCAGCAACTGAATGTGCCAAAAAACAAAAGAAAGAACATAAGGGGTATTATCAAATAAGAAGGCAAGAAATGTGGAAAAGGCATAAATATAGGTGCAGGTAATGCAAACTCCTGGAACAACCTCATGTTGATTAGGATCTGATGCAGAAATGGTTAAGGAGAGATTCATTTAACCTAAAAGATAAAAGGTTAATATTGGTAGTCCAGGACAGTGAACTATGTACACATTGGTTTACAAAGTCCACTGGACATGTGACAGAAACAGACAAATGCAGATTCTGTAAAACAGAACTGGGAACAGTCGCACACCTTCTTGCTGGATGTGAGACACTAATGGCAGATGGCCTGTATAATGAAAGGCATAATAATGTGGCAAGACTGTTACACTAGGGATTGTGCAAACATTACAATATTGAAGTAGCTAAGAAGCACTGGAAACATGAACCACAAAGCATTACATAGAATTATGAAGTTTATATCACAGGGGATCACACATTACCAGCAGTTCAAAAATAGACGTGAGAAAACCAGATACAGTAGTGCATGAAAAGAAGACAAAAGTAGCATCGATCACTGAAATTGCTACATCCGGTGATTACAAAGTCTTATGTACAGAGAGACACAAAGCCATAAAATACTAAGATTTGCAGGCAGAAATGAATAAGAGGGGTACCTAGACAATTATAATAGCGGTAGGAGCAAGGGGTCTCATAAAAAAAGAATTTACAGACATATTTAGATATGCCACCAAAACATGTAACTCCATATGAATTATTGAAGGAGTCAATTCTGAGCACATTGTAGGTGCTGCAAAAAGCACTTATTGGCTGACATCAAAGATTGAAACAATACTTATTTTATGAACTTTAATCATACTTTGATTTAGGAATGGGGTCCATTCCCATCATGGTATTAGAAACCCAAAAGACTTGGAGAAATTAAACCACAGAGAACAAAGTTCAACCCACCAAGGATTGGAATCCCTGAATTGCATTTCCTGAAGAAATGGCTGAAAAAGTGCTTTTCAAATATTTCTTGTTGGGGGCAAGCCTCAATGCATCTCCAATGTGGGAGCAAGTCCCCCCATATATATATACACACACACACACACACACATATATATATATATATATATATATAT
Organism: Protopterus annectens; assembly: GCF_019279795.1. Classification (NCBI taxonomy): domain Eukaryota; kingdom Metazoa; phylum Chordata; order Ceratodontiformes; family Protopteridae; genus Protopterus; species Protopterus annectens. The sequence continues at coordinate 752,403,287 of NC_056750.1, forward strand.
ATATATATATATATATATATATATATATCTATATATATATATATATATATATATATATATATATATACATATATATATCTATATACATATATGGATTCACTTCATAATCTCGAAATACTGAAACATCGAATTTCAGTATTTCGAAACTATGAAACCGAATCCACAAAACACTGAAACTACAAAACCCTGAGCCCAAAACCGTAAAATTCAAAACACCGAACAAACCGCATATACTACACCATACATACACCACAACACCCACATCACAACATAAACAAACAAAAACTACACACATACACAACTCATACACACATAAGCAGGGGTGCAAGCCCCCCTGCACCCCCCACTCAAATCCCTTACAAAACACTCACTTATCTGAAAAAACACCTAGATCCACACACGGCACCACGCACCATGAACACACAATCCTGGACATCACGTAGCATAAGGCCATAACCACAAATTCGAGATATTCGAATTTGCGATTATGAACTTTCGCTATTTTAAAAATTTGGGTTTATAGTCTCGAGATACTGAAATTCGACATTTCAGTATTTCGAGATTATAAACGGCTCCCACATAAATATATATTTAATTATTTATATCAGCTCCACAATAATACCAACTCCAAGAAGGGGGAAATTACTGCCAAGGAGGGCATCACTGCTGGCACAACTTGCTTACAGTAACTTCCTGAGGAGGAGCTCCAATCCTCAGAAGGATTTTGGGCAATTGATGCCTGAGAATTCAGTCTTCGTTTAACTGTAGATTATCCTTCATTTCCTTTGTATATACCCCTCTGTTCTCCTGATTTGTTTCTTGCATTATATAGATACGCTTCTTATTTAACTATTTTTCTGCATTGCCTCCCTATTTAAATTGTGTATAAAATGTAAAGTTACAATATGCCAGAAATATGCAATTAATGACTATGTAGAGCACTATTTACACTATTTGTGTTTACTGGATATTCTTCAGTAAAAGAAGATTGTTTCTTGCAATATATCTCATAAAATGTTCTCCATTGTCTCCTCATTTCTTTCTTTTTTTGTGTGCACACAAGCTATTCCCTTTCTTTTTACTTTGCTGCCCTGAAAGATTGCTGAGTTGTACATGCATACTCATTTCTGCACAGTGCAGTTCCCTGAACAACAGTAGAAGAAAAGTAGTAATTGTCATCTGCACAGTCCGATTAATAGGACACACATAAGGTGTTAGTGGAGGCGCACACACAAGGAGAGTACATTTAATTCTGATTGAAATGAGAACTGCTAATGGCTATCATTTATGTCTAAATTTCCTACTGATGAATGAATACGTACTGATGCCGTAGTAGTTATAATGCTATAATGGGGGTGAACTCTTGGCTAGGCTTGTAAGGGCCCCAGGGCCATTAGCCTAGTAACCTCCTATGATCCTATAATGTAAGTCTATTTGCTCCTTACCTCTTTATGATTAACTGAAAAGAAGTTCTTGTCACTTTTTTCCCCTTTTCTGTGTGGCCCACAATAGTGCCTTCTATGACATGCTGCCTCACCAGAATTCTTCTGTTGCTGAAGATTTCTTAACATAATTCTGTATTTCCCTACTATTGATATTAGTGTAGAATATTTTACAGCTGTTATTAATGAAATAAGTGGCATTAAACTCTACTTACTTCTGAAAGAGTAAAAATCTTCACAGCCAATACCCAGCTACCCTGTAATTTGTGGTTATTTCTAGTATCCTCATTTTATCTATTTTATTGTTTAGTGCACTTCCTAGATTACTGTATAGATTTTAATTAATAATGAGCATGCTTAAGATATGCTGTAAATGCAATAACAATTAAAAAAATAAATGTGACATAGAAACAGAGCATAATGAGGAATACTTTCTTTTGTGCTCTGTAGAACCCCCTGCTCTGACAATCTCTAAGCTCCGTGACAGCAGTGTTAGGCTCAAAGGGACCAGCTGTGAATACAGAAAGGGACACACAAGAGAAAAACAGCTAAACAAGAGGCAGGAAAACAAAACAAAATAGGATTATTAAAGACAAGGCGCTGAAAACAAAAGGCACCCATACAAAGCAAGGATGATGAGAAGGAGGAGGAAATCCCAAAAGAAATTAGGAAAAAAAATAAAAAATTACTTAAAGAGACGGATACCAATAAAAGAACTGTACAGCCACAGAATATGAAAGTAAGGAAAAATGCTGAGATAATCAGCTACTTTATATGACAAAAATCAGAGTAGGAAAATCTCTATTCAAGCAACAGTTTTATCAAAACAAACACATTCAAGTGCTTCCACTCCTATCTAGAGTGCTGTCTGTATAAGCAAATCACTTTCTAGACAAAGGCTGCCTTCAAGGCAGACCTGTAGTGGAAGACAATCTATTTATTATCAATGCAAAATAAGTATGACACTTACCTGTACGCATAGTTAAAGCACAACTGTTTGGTTATTTGTTTGTCTTCACACCATCTTAACATTGCTACTGAATTTGAAATTTTAATATTAACTAATCTTTTTTTCTGTAAGTAAGCTAATGGTACGCAGGTAAACAAGGATGTACTAGAGCATTCTCACCATCATTACTTTGGCAATGAAGTACATCTCAGTCATTAAGATGAGTTGTTAATGAGCTACCTCCTGGAGTCCAGAGGTTGGTTCCCTCAGCCTCCATTTGTCTTCCTGTGTAACCATAAGAAAGTCACTCAGTCAGACGGTGCTCTGAAAAAATTGACGTAGGAACTTCAGTGATGTCTTGGACTGCATGTGTACTAACTGAGATACAGCTCTCTTAACAAATGTTGTTTTGATAAACTGAAGAATGTTTGCCACATCTTCTTTTGTCAGTGTTGCAGTTTTCCTTTTTCTCCACTGTTTTGCAACCTCAGAGTTTGTATATACAAGTTTGGGAGTATGGGGATTGCAGGGAGTCTTGCCCCCCTGCAAAAAATGTTTTTCAGCGATTCAGTGAAAGTTGCTTTCACAAATGTTTTTTTTTTATTTTATTATGTTCTCGGAAACAGCATTCTCTGACTCGGCATTCTTCTGTAGTAACCAAACTTTAGATCAATGATTGATGACAAAGACAAAAATAATGGGGGCTGGCTGGGATACAAAGGCCTAAATTCAGGGACAGATTTTAAATATTTCTCTTATAAACTTGGAAAGTTGGTAGAATAACACCTTTTGCATTAATTTACGTATTATTTAGGTTCGTTAAATTGTTTCTTCTTGAAGCATTTTCAGCTATGGCCTAGCTTAGAAAAGCACAGGCAAATTCAATGTATATGGAAGTAATAGTGCCTGACAGGGTGGGCGTTACAGGATAATAGCAGACTTCCCATGGTGTTGTGAGGCCTGACACCTGGAAAACATTCTTATATACTTAGAAAATGAGCTATCTGTTAAATTGTTTTGCATTTGTTTTATTATTGTTTTTTACATTTTTATAGTGTTGATGTAAAAATAGATCCTCTGCCTAATGTTTCAGAGTTTCTGTAGGGTTGGTTATTGTTGTAGGAAGACATATTTTACATCCAAAATCTACATTATAAAAATATTTAATGTCCAAATACACAAACATACGTACATATACACACGCACAGACATAAAGGCACAGACAGACACATGCTTACACTGACACACACACACACACACACACACACACACACACACACACACACACACACACACACACACACACACACACACACACACACAGATGAACACATACACATATAGAAATGTGTAAACACAAAACAAAAAATAAACAGCTTGCTGCCTATCTTTGTTTTTGTTTTTGGTTACATATAGAAATGTGCTCAGCAAGTTACTTTCTTGACTGCATACTCCTCAAATGTCTCATTGTGATCAAATGAATGATTTTGCTTCATATTTTTGCTCTCTTCCTTGAAAAATGTTTGACTTTTTTTGTAAATTGAAGGGGATTACATTTGGTCAGTAAGCTACATATTATTGTTTCACACATTTAGTTGTTTAGAGACTGCATGTCAATGGAAAACGTCTTGCTCTATTAACTTTTTTAAATTAAGTAGGGTTATATTTAAAATGTGTACCCGATTTTGGATCTTTCTTTATCCCCCACCCCTTCCCACTGTTGGCTTGTCCAGAATTCTTGAGCAAAGAAGTTGAGAGGTATGCACATACTAGCCTTAGACTTGTACAGGGTTCAGTATAGATGGACAGAAACCCAAACTTACTCCACATGAGCTTGGAATGAATGGCAGACCCAGGACTCAAAACAATGAGAGGAAGAAGAAAAAAAAATCTCTCAAGGCAGGAAGAATGGAACCTATGCCTGGCTTGCAGTCAAACTCTTTGGCAAAGACCAGATAGCCAATGGATGTATTTGTCTCAAGGAGATACAGCATCTGTGGGCTTCCATCATTTGTGGAAGTGACTGACAGTCCCAGATTATGTGCTTTGTGTGCTCAAGCCCACAGACTTCAGTGGGTATGTACAGGAAGACAGTAGACTAAAGCAAAAACACAGTCCTCTGTGCAGATAACAGTCTTGATGGTGGTATGTTCACCTTTCGCCCCTTGTGGAATAAATGGTCCGTAGAGCTATTACCCCTCAGGGAGAAAAGTGGGGAGCCTTGATGGGCAGAGGAGGAATGGAGCAAAAAAAAAAGTTTATGCAGAGATTGAAGTTGTGCTTGTATAAAAAGGAATGCTGCTATGCACAGTCTCATTGCAGCTATAAACCCATGAAAATTATTGCATAGGCAGCTAGCTGCCTGCTGCAATTATTCTGATTCATACATATACATAGTGGTTCAGTATATGGGCTATTTTGTTTTACAAGAAACATCTTTATTAAATTATCATATGTGACACAGACAATCTTACATTTATGGGGTATTTAGCAATCCTTAAGTTTGTAAGCTGGCACACCTGCAACATTATTCATTTATACTATCTCTGACAAATGTGATGGACATAAATGGCTATGAACTGCATGAGGGAGTTTTCAGTCATTTCACTGGGTTAGGGTATGTGATTCTAGGCTGTTGATTTTTGATGTATTTGGCTCAAAATTAATCTGTTGCTTGGATTTCCACTGACTGTCATTAACAGTGTATTATTAACTGCGGTGGTGGTGCTGCGGTAGCGTTGTTGCCTCATAGCAAGACGTTGTCCCGTTCGATTCTCAGCTAGAGCGTCTTCTGTGTGGAGGCATACGTGAATGGGGCGTGCCTTCGTTGAAGGTTGTGCGTCAGGGCTGGTAACCCAGTACGTAAAAATCCACTACCAATCATTAGCGGACCGGAGTTCCGCTGTGGCGACCCCTAACTGGGAAAAGCCAAAAGACACAGACAAACAAACTGATTTTTTATTATTCTTAGCTGTGAAAGTAGACTTCCTTGATTCAGATTTTTTTAAAACTGGAGTAAATTTTTGTGAAAAAAAAAAACTATCACTATAACATACTTTCCCTCTCCTATTAAAGGTTGTTGAGACATTTACATATAACAAATGGGACAGTATATACTTAAAATATATTTTCAGTTTTGCTTTAGGAAATTTCATAACACAAAATCTTCAATTTTCATGCTACTATACATTTATTTGTTCCAAGATGCTATTTTCTTTCTCTTAACTTAGGTGAATCTGTACCTCCTCATCCAATTTTGGTAAGAAACAAAATAAATAGTCTCAAAAAATGCAAGTAAACAGAAATTTAAAACTAAATGGCATGGGTGTTCTAAGATGTATTTTGGAAATACCTAAAACCAAGGACAATTCAATAAGTCAGAATGACAATTTAAGAGACTTTGTTCCCTCCTCCCACCCTGGTAGCCATTTTCTTCTTCTTCCAGAAAGTCTGCATCTCCACTTTTCTCCTTGACAACAGACAGTGTCAGAAAAATGGGTTCTTAAGATAATTCATTAAAGTTACAGATGGCATTGGGAGAAAATTCCTCCTTTCCAGGGAGTGATTCCCTAGACTCTTTTGTTTCCTCCTGTCCTTTATCACATGTTGCCCCAGGGAATGATACAATCAGTTCCCCCTTCACAGGTGGGAAAGAGATTTTATTCAAGGATATTTTTAGTGCCAAAGAAAGAAAATGCTTAATGACTGGTTCTGGATCCTTCAGTCCTAAACCTATTTGTGATGGTGTCCAAATTCAAAATTATATCACTTCACAACCTATTACCATTTCTTCCTCATTCATGTTTCCTGGTAATGCTAGATTAAAAAGATGCTTATCATTACATTCCTGTTCATCCAGACTTAAGGAATTCCTTAAGGATTTGTGTGTCTGGATCAAATTATCAGTTTTCTGCTTACCCTTTAGACTATCCACTGCACCAGCTGTGTTCACAAAGTGTCTAGCTCTAGTTATAGCTCATTGCAGACTACTGGGTATCCACATTTTTCCATATTTAGATTACTTACTTATCTTTGTAGAGTCTTTCAAAGTGCCAGCAATCTCTCTCTTGGATAAGCTGAGATTTCAAGAGAGCATTCAAAAGTCTTTTTTGACTTTTTACAGGATTGTGTTTCAGGGATATCAACTAGATGCTACAATTCAAAGACCTTTACTTCCACAGGAACAATTATATCTATATCTAGATTTATTTCTACGGTTTCCACTCAGACTTCAATCACTGCCAGGGAATACCCAACATTTTGGGTCTCATGGCTTCTATGATTCTCAAGATGCCACATGAGAGAGATACAGTGGCATTTGAAGTCTCTTTGGTCCAGCATGAACACCACTTGTCTTTTCAGATTCTAGTACTGGAGTTTGTCAGAACTGAAACCACTTGGTGGAGACAGCAGATATCCCTAAATCCAGGTTTCTCCTCCTTCCAAGTTCCAAAGCAGTCATTTCAGACTTTGTTTGGGGAGCAGTTTCTGGGGGGATAAAAGTGCAATGTGTATAGGACACAAAGGAAGACACAGGTACATACATATAAAAGAAATGCTTGTGCCAATCAAGGCACTTAACTCTCTTAATCGTCTTTGGTCCCTATGACCTTTTCAAGTTGTTACAGACAATTTCACAGTCATGTGGTACATCATCAAGCAAGGGGGAACCAGGTTGAACCTCATCTGCAGATGAGTCATGTTAGCTGTCACTCTACAGGCATCCATCATTCCATCAGAGCATTTTTTTGTGGCAGACAAGCTGAGCAGGACAAGGACTGACCATCAATGAATGGAAACTAGACCGGGGGGGGGGGGTGCTTCCAAGATCTGAACCATCTATGGGGAGTTTTTCAAGTAGACATCTTTGCCTCCTCTCTGAACAATCAACTCACAATATTCTGGTTCAGAACTCCATGTAAGAAAGCTTGGAAGACAGATGCCCTTTCTTTTCCTTGGACAGGATTGTTCTTGTATGCTTTTGCACCCTTTGCACTAATATACAGGGTACGTCTGTATATTCAGAAGGAATCCCTTAAGATCATTGTGGTGACTCCCTTCTGGCCCAGGCAACCATGGTTCTCCCTACTTTTGGAAATAGCCAGTGACAATTGCTACAAGCTTCCTTACAGACTGGATCTACTCACACAAGATCAGGGGTGTATCAGGGGTGTTTATTACACACTGACGCCAATCAACCTCAACTGACTGCCTAGACAATACAATCTTAATTCCTTTTAGGCATCTGTTTACTGAGGACGTGCAGCAGGCACTAATGGAAGCAAAAAATCCTGATACAAGAAAATCATATATTAACAAATGAAAAAGGTTTTTCAGTTGGTGACAACAACAAAATCAGCACCCATTCAGATCTAGTTGTTCTCTGGTTCTACAATATTTGTGTGAGTTTCTATCCTATGGCCTTTCTTACTCCTCAGTCAAGGTTCAATTATCAGCCATTTCAGCATGTCTGCCCATGGAGCCTCCTCTTTCAATGCATTCTCATGTCAAAGTGTTTTTGAAGGAATTTTGTATAAGCGGCCTCCCAGAAAACTGGTGGACACATCTTGGGATCTTAATTTTGTGTTAGAGAAGCTAACACTTGCTCCATTTGAACCAACTAACCTGGCTGACTTGAGGTTCTTAACATAGACAACAGTTTTACTGATTACTTTGACCTCTACAAGAAGAGAATCTAAGTTGCAAGCTCTTATGGTGAGTCAATCCTATCTTATTTTCCACAGAGCCAGGGTTTCTTTGACAGCTAATCCTTCCTTTATGGCTAAAGTGATGTCCTAGTTTATGTTAAGCCAAACTATCCATCTCTCCATTTTCTTTCCTGAATCCAAAAATAAGGGAGAAAGGACACTCCATACCTTGGATGTCCACAGACAACTCGGGTACAATTTTGACAGAACTAAATATTTCAGCTCTTCGGATCAATTGTTCATTTCTTGTGAAGGTAAAAAGAAGGGGCATCTTGAGTTGAAACAGTCTATTTCCAAATGGTTGTCTAAGGCATACTCTATTCTACTCACCACAACAAAACTATTTCAGGCAGGGTCAAGGCCCACTCTGAAAGGACATTGGCTTCATCAATGGCTTTTTGGAAAGGGTTGGATTCTAGAAAAGAAGTATTCTAGAAGCTGCAACCTGGTCATCTGTACATACTTTTACAAAGCACTATAAGCTTGATTCCTTCTCTAGATCTAGATCAGGCTTTGCAAGGATCATTCTCCAGGGGCTCCTGGACCCTTCTCCTTCCAACTACTAAATGTAGAAAGGTAGGGTGATCTACCCATATAGCTAAGGCTTGCAGGAGTGATTAAAATGATGAACATAGTGCATTTTTGAAATTAAACTTACCATAACAGCAGATGTTCAAATGATCACTGCTGCAGTAGCCGCTCCTTCACCCTTGTTTGTGGTGTGTTGATTATACCAGGGTGTGTGGTCATTTATTTTTTGTTCTTCCTAGCACTGTCCTTTCAAGGCTCAGCCTCCCTCCCTCTCTGTGCTGGCAGGCAAGCTCTGAAGGTATTGGTGTCCAAATAGTTCATATAGTTAAGGCTATCACAGCATTGATCATTCAAACATCTACTTTCATGGTAAGTTTACTTACACAACTGCACTTTCTTTCTTTAAAGTGAGGTGATTATATGAATTATAGATAAGAAAGATCCTTAAAAATTCCCTGTATTTGATTGACATTTACTTAATTATTTATCTATGATACACTTTTGGGCAAATTAAGTAAAATGTACAATTTTTAATTCATATTGTAACTGCTACAATTGTAAATCCTGTCATTAATTTTCATTATGTCCTCATAATAGGGTAAGAGTAATATATATATATATATATATATATATATATATATATATATATATATATATATATATATATATATATATACTTGTACATGTATCAGCTAGAAATATGCACCTCTTCACTATTCAAAAATGTAATAATATGTAGGCAAAAAGTGTCATGTTAGGATAATTACAGCTTTATAGAAATTTTAATGTCTTCACCTATTTTGGTTGTTTTCAAGGAGCTATATGTATACTTTCTATGTTCTGCATGCTGAATGTATTTGGTATTGTAAAATGGTGCTGACCAACAATACTTCAAAAATAAGCGAACAAAATACTTTCTGACCATAAAGCTGGACATTTCAAAATAAACTAAGTCACTTTGATATGTGCTGCCCTGCTTTAAATCTAAGTGCCACTGCTGATACATAGCTGGCTTTAGGCATCAGCTAACCCTGCGGTCGCTGGGGACCCCCTGGTCCTGGGGGGCCCCCAACCACTACAAGTTATGTTATCTTGTTATTTGGTAACATGTCTGCTAAACCAGCAAAAGCTAATACAGCAAGCTTGAATACTTAATAAAACAGGTAAGTAACAATAACTCTTATTTATTATCTCCTTCAAAATTCAAAGATCTTTAGTTACAGTAGCAATATTATGTCAAGTAAGAAGCTTTACAATTTCATTAAATATTTTACCAATGAAAGAATGCCCCTGGCCTAGTTAAGCCCTGTTGGTGGACATCCTCTTCACTAAAATTAACATTGCCAACTTTAGGTATCTCCAATAGCTGTGGCTACAGGGGCCCCTTAATCATCATTGGTTGTGTGGGGGCCCCACAAAAGCTGCTGTTGGTTGGGGAAAAATGAGGAGAAAAATGTGTTAATTTTCGATTACACCCTTTAACCTGAACAAGACTGTGATATGACCCTGCTAGGGCAAAGCTATAATGAACAAAAGCAAAGTAAGCACTAGAGAGATCAGCAACCCAGGGTGACCGATCTCAGTGCAAACCTTGGAGTTTAAGAAGAGCTGATGCTTCTAATCTTCAGGGATGGTTTCTTTTTCAAGGTTTTCATACATACTGGCAGAACAACTGATACTATAACTCTCAACATCTTTGCTGAAGAATTCTGTTCATTGATAAAAATTATAGCATAGTAGTAGTCTTAAAATGAGGAACACATTTTATATATTACTCTGATTCACTTAAAAGTTACTAGACTAACACATTTTGCATCAACATGCATCTTTAGACAATAAGTATAAAACTCTGAATGACTTGATTTATTGTGACAGAGCAAAATTATGAGGCAAAATCAGGAATATCTGTGAAATCAGGGATAGTGATAGCTATTGATTTACTACTCAACACTGCTAAGCACCATTCACTGATCTTGTGTAGCAGTACTAGTGTACAAAGTATTTGCTGAAATAAGTACAAAACTACCATTGCTGTGATGTGTGTGTGTGTGTGTGTGTGTGTGTGTGTGTGTGTGTGTGTGTGTGTGTGTGTGTGTGTGTGTGAGGGGGGGGGTGCAAAATATCACTTATTTTTATCAATGCATACATCCAATAATGCTGGGACATGCACATTATTCTTCTGGGTATCAATAAAAAATGTAGCTAACAAATGATTATATTTCAAAAGTAAGACTTAAAATATGTCACAGAGCATTCAGACACTTAGATCATCTAGGAATCTGGTAGCCCCCACTCCCCAGACTGTATAAATGGATACAGGGTAAATGGATACAGGGAGATCCCGTAATCAGCCTTGACTGTGGGGACTCTAAAAAGCTATTTTTGGTTGAGGAAAAACGAGGAAAAAAATGCTTTCATTTTCTGATTGCACTCTTTAGCCTGAATGGAGTTGTGATATGACCCTGTTAGGATAAAACTGATAATGGCCTCTGCCCTCAACCACAAACATTCTAAAACATCCCTGCTCAGATGTTTGTGTACAGAAATTTACCATAGGTTATGTGGGGGCTGGGAATTGTGTAGTCATCCTTTCCATTACTTTTCTAACAGACCTCAGAGGCATACAAAGAAAGTTACTTTAGCTCCTGTAGGGGCAGTGTACTGCCTGGTAGCAGCAAAGTAGAATACATTACTGCAATCATTATTTATTTTCACTTTCCTCACAATCAAACATTAGGTACATATACCGCTGGTTGCCTTTGGGGGTTAGGATTGAGGAGTAAGTAGGCATGCTATGTATATGTATTTCAGCAGTCACTTGAAATACATGTCTGTGGCCATTTGAACCTCTGCTTTCATCCCAGTCTAACACCAGAGGCTTGCATAGGCAGTGACTGTCTTTTTGGGGGGATTAGGGAGGCAGGCAGTATTCCTATACAGGATCTGTGTATCCTCACAACAATTGACTTGCTAATTTATTTTGAACTACTAATGTTAAGTTGTCAATCTCGCCTTCATTCTTGCTGGATGGGTTCGGAGCCGAACCTCGGCTCCGACTCGGCCTATACTGAAGCTCGAGAGCTAATTTTACCGGCTCGAGGCAACCCTATATCCCATGATGCTAGGCGGTAACTACCCAGATCTCGTTTGCCACTTACGCTAGCGAGGTTGCTCTTTTTACCGGCTCAGGTTAGTGACTGTTTTTTTCTCACTAAAATCCTAGTATTTCCTTAGTTTTTTCCCCTAGTATACCTTTTAGTCCTTTATAGGCTATTTTCTGTTAAATTTTAAGTTTAGTCTCTAATTTTTATCCCTTATCCCTGTCATACTCCCTCTCCCTAGGTAGGCCTTAGGCCCTTCCATTTTATTTTAATTCCCTCACAGGGATTCTTTGCTGTTTGTGTGTTCCCCGGTATCCCTGTATCCCTATTTGTTAGGTGTATGTGTGTGTGTGTGTGTGTGTGTGTGTGTGTGTGTGTGTGTGTGTGTGTGTGTGTGTGTTTTGTTCTTCTAACTGGTTTTTCCTTTCGACTCCTACAATGTCGAAGGAGACAAAGGTCTCAGGCTTCAAGAAGTGTGACTCGTGCTGTCAGAAGATGTCTCTGACAGACGGTCACACTTCTTGTGTTTATTGCCTGGGACCCCTGCACCTGCAGGACTCTTGCTCAGTGTGCCATGCTTTTAGCCCTAGAGTCCTGCAGGAGCGCAGGAATAAATTGATATTAAGGGGCTTGTTAAAGCCCGAAGGCTCCCCGGCTAAGTCTGTGCCGGGGAAGCCTTCGAAATCACCTAAACCGTCGGCTCCGAGTTTTAAGCCCTCGGATGGTGGTTCATCATCTGCGTCATTATCGGCTCCGGCTGGAGCCGATACCTCAGTATCGCAGCTACCTGCATCGGCTCCAGCCGGAGCCGATACCTCTAAGACTCTGTCTTCAAAGTCGGCTCCGGCTGGAGCCGACGTGTCTACGGCTCCATCGGCTCCATTAACCCTGATGCCCTCCGCACGAAAGAGGTCCAGATCTCCATCACTGGAGTCCATACATTCGGCTCCGAAGTCACCGTTACTCTCGGAGTGGAGCCATCGGAGCCATTCCTCTCGGTCGTCCAGACTTTCCGATCATGACCTTGAGAGAGTGGTAAGTAGACTATTAAAGTCTCAAGCACTGGTCCAAATGCTTCATAGCCCGTCTCATCAGACAGCGGCTACGTCCATACAACAGACTATTCCTCCTTCGACTCTACCCCAGTGTTCGGAGCCGGAGCTCCTCAGAGCCGTGACCGTTTTGACGTCGGAGCCGATACCTCCCCCTTCAGCTCCGTCGTCTGCTCCGATCTCATCCATGGTGGAGGGATCCAGGTGCTTGGACTCTCTCGCCGGCTCCGAGGGGGTGAGTGGCATCGGACCCTTGTCCGACCCCGTTCTTCCTCTCGGAGCATCGGCGTTGGTGAGTTCGGCCCCGACATTGGCTTCGGAGCTGTCCTTGTCAGTGCCGGCTGGAGTTCCTAGCTCTTCGGAGCGGGAGCACTCTAGCCTGCCTGACAGGGGTGCCTTCGAGGTCATGAGGCACGTACTGGCCCCAGTGCCTGCTCTACGGTCAGCTCCATCAGCTCCTCCCACAGTAGTGCCTGCTGATGTCTCTTCCTACTCTCTTCCTACTCTCTCGCCCCCGGCCATCGAGACCCAACGCCTCAGGTTTCCCCATTGGGAATATCCTCCTCTTCCGAGGTTTCCCCTGATCCATCAGGTGAACCCCCGCATAAGAGGACATGTAAGAGGAAACATGTGGACTCCCCCGAGTCCGTCACATCTGACACCGACTTGGATGAGTCGGAAGGATCCCCAAGGTCCCCCTCTGAGGATGTCTCCTTCTCTGACATCCTTGAAATCCTTAAACAGAGGGGGAACTGGTCTTCCCTTAATCCTTCCGAGGACGAGTCGGTTTACCTGGAGGCTTTTGGTTCTCGACCCTCCACCTCCTGGGTGTCTCTGCCCTTCGACCCCCTTATGGATGTGGTGGCACGGAAGGCGTGGACGGCCCCTGACTCATTGGAACCCACCCCACGGAGGCCTTCTAAATTTATAACAGCCCCTTCTGATAAACAATTTTTATCCAAAGGTGTCCCAGTTGATGCCATGGTGGTGGCGGCAGCCACTAAGAAGGAACTGGCTGATCCTTCAGTACCTATCCATCTGCCTAACAAGGAATCTAGGACAATGGATAGGTACGGCAAGCGGATATTCTAGTCAGTGACCTTTGCCATGCGGTTGCTGAACTACTTATGCCACTTCACCCGTCTTCAAAGAGACATTCTTAAAGAAATGGGCGAGGTCCTGCAGGATCCATCAGCTACTGGGTCTCAGGAAAAAATTAACTCACAGCTGGGAACCCTGAATTCTATTGTCAACTCCTCCATGCGGCTTATTTCATATGCAGCCGATGGAGCGAGTAGGGCCACAGGCACAGGTGTGGCTTTGAGCCGTCACGCCTGGATGCGGCTTTGTAACTTCGCAGACCCCTTCAAGGCGTCTTTCACTAACTCCCCCTTTGATGGTTTAGCGTTGTTTGGACCTCAAGTGAAAGATACTTTGACCAGATGCGAACAAGATGGCAAGACTCTTTCTGCTGTAGGAGTCCGTTTTTCTACCCCATCTAGACCATATCCTAAGGGTCAAAAGGGTGGAAAAATGTGGTTCCGTAAATCACAAGGAGTCACGCCTGACGCAAGAGGTCAGTTCACCCCAAGAGGCAGAGGGGGGAACAACAACAACAGACGCCGCCCAAGAGGCAGAGGGGGTTCGCAGAACCAGGGTAGCAGAGAAACCCTCTCTGACAAGCCCTTCCAGCATCCCTGAGGTGTTGCCCGACTGTCCACCTTCGGAGGCAGTTGAGGGAAGATTAGCGCTGTACCCACAAGCCTGGCTCTTCCTTACTCAAGACAGATGGGTGCAGTCGATCATATCCGAGGGTTACAAAATCCCCTTTATCCAAACCCCAATGATTCAAATGGGGTCTCTCCAGACGTTCCACCCAGTCTAAGGGAACAAGCAGCACTAGAAATATCAAAGCTGCTAAAAAAGAGAGCCATCCAGCCAGTCCCAGCAGACCAGCTAGGATCCGGGGTCTACTCAAAGTTCTTTTTGGTACCAAAAAAAACAGGGGACTGGAGACCAATATTGGATCTCAGCAATCTAAACAAGTTTGTAAAAAGAACAAGGTTCCGGATGGTCACGCTACAGTCCATTTTACCCCTTCTCGGCAAGGACAATTGGATGTGCTCAGTAGACCTTCAGGATGCGTACTATCACATCAAAATGCACAGGCGCTCCAGAAGGTTTCTCCGCTTCAGGCTGGGAGCCAGTCACTACCAGTTCAGAGCCCTGCCCTTTGGTCTCACTATAGCCCCCCGAGTGTTCACCAAATGTATGGCAGTGGTTACGGCTCACCTGAGACGTCAAGGATTCCAGGTGTTTCCATATCTAGACGACTGGCTCCTCACTGCCACCACCAGGCGTCAACTTCTTTTAGCCAGAGACTACACCATCCATATTTGCAAAGAGCTGGGTATCTCTCTAAATTTCAAAAAGTCTGCCTTGTCAGTCTATTACCTTCATAGGCGCTACCTTGGACACCGTTCAGCTCTCAGCAAAGTTAACGGAGCAGAGGGTCTTAGATATTCAAAGTCATGTTCACGTCCTTCTTCAGAACAACAAAGTCCAGGCCAGGTATGTTCTGAAGGTGTTAGGTCTCATGGCAGCAGCCATCACGCTCCTTCCCCTTGCCCGCTTTTACATGCAGCTTCTTCAATGGATGCTTTTCTCCCAGTGGTCCTTCTAACAGCTCCCTATGACACACAAGATCCTAATAACTCTATCTTGCAGAAAACATCTGTCTTGGTGAATGGTCTCCCCTCAAGTCCATCAAGGCAGACCTTTTACTCCTCCCCCCCCCGGTCGCCACAGTCACAACGGACGCCTCCCTGATTGGGTGGGGGGGGGCATTTTCAGGGCAGGACACTCCATGGCACATGGCAACCCTTCGAATGCCACTTGCACATAAACGTCCTGGCGATGAGAGCAGTGCTTTTGACGTTGCAAGCCCTTCAAGACTCTCTTCCCCTGGGGACGATTGCAATTCAGATGGACAATATGTCCGTAGTATGGTATATCAACAAGCAGGGCGGAACCAGGTCATATCCCCTGTGTCGAGAAGCACTCAGACTCTGGAAATGGGCGATCTCTTCTCAGCGGTTTCTGATAGTAGCGCACATCTCTGGGAAGTCCAACGTCATAGCAGACAGGCTGAGCAGAGCTGTTCTCATGCCTCACGAGTGCTCTCAATCAATCGGTGACAGACAAAATATTTCGGAAGTGGGGGTTTCCTTGCTGCGATCTTTTTGCAACACCACAAAACAACAAGTGCCTCGACTTCTTCACACTCTTCCCCCTTCCAGGCCATCCCCCAGAGACGCTCTAGTCCACGATTGGCCTCGGGGACTTCTTTACGCCTTTCCCCCTTTTCCGTTAATCACACAAACAATTCAGAAAGCTACCGCCTTGAGGGCCAAGATGATCCTCATCGCCCCTTATTGGCCTCGACAGATATGGTTCCCTTTCCTGCATCGCTACCTTTTGGAGCAGCCTTGGCATCTGGATCCAATGCCAGATCTTTTGACCCATCAATCAGGGCAGCTGCACCAATCCCTCCAATCTCTCAACCTCACAGCTTGGTTGCTCCACTTCCGTCCCTAGCCAGGCTTCCAATGATTTCAAATTCTGTCCGCGATATTATTGTAGCTTCCCTTAAATCTTCCACCAGAAGGATCTATGCTAGTAAATGGCAACGTTTTTTCTTTTGGGCAAAGGCTAGGAACATAGATCCCTTCACTGCTCCAATACACTCGGTCTTGGATTTCCTAGCCGAAATCTTTCACTCAGGATCTTCTTCCTCCACAGTGAAAGTTCAACTAGCAGCCATCTCAAGTTTTCACATAGGTTTGTCGGACTCCAACATCATGTCCCATAAGCTTTGCAAGGCATTCCTCAGAGGTATCTTTTTACTCAGGTCTCCGATCAAAGACCCCCCCACCACAGTGGGATTTAAACTTAGTTTTAGCATCCTTGATTCTCCCTCCCTTCGAACCTGCGGCCACCTGTTCCTTGAAGTTACTTTCCTGGAAGACACTATTCCTAGTCGCCATTACGTCGGCTAGGAGAGTATCTGAACTTCATGCCCTCTGCATTCGCCCTCCTTATTTACTGTTCCACAAAGACAGGGTTTCTCTAAGAACTAACCCGTCTTTTTTACCCAAGGTGGCTTCTCAGACAAATTTAAATCAATCTATTGATCTTCCGGTTCTCTTTCCTAATTATTCAAACAGGGCAGAGCAAAAACTACATTGTCTGGACGTTCATCGTCAGCTCCGCTTCTATCTGGACAGAACTAAACAATTCAGAAAATCTGATAAACTTTTTTTATCTTATGCTGAGAATAAAAAGGGTCTTCCGGTATCTAAAGTAACCCTGTCTAGGTGGCTGTCTTCTGTGATTACCTGTATTTATCAACTCAGAGGTAAAGAATTGCCTTCTAGGCCAAGAGCCCATTCAACCAGGGCGTTGGCTACATCTACAGCCTTTCAAGCTAGATTACCAATAGACACTATCTGTGCGGCAGCTACATGGGCCTCTCCTCATACTTTTGTTACACATTACAAAATGGACATGGCCTCCAGAAACAGGGCAAATTTTGGTTCCACTGTTCTCAAGAGTCTGTTCCAATGAGCCACCCAGGATAAAGGTGCTAGGGACGCGGTCCCATCCAGCAAGAATGAAGGCGAGATTGACAACTTAACATTGAGAAGTTATGTACCTACCATAACGTTCCATGTTAGTTGTCTTCTCTCGCCTTCTTTCTTGTGTCCCACCCACCATCCCCCTAGCCTGGACAGACCGAGAGGTTCTTCCCCTTCTTACAGGGGACCTTATCTTGCATTGTTCCTAGCTCAGACAGTTGGTCCTGGGGTAGATTCAGCTTCAGGTAGTGATAATTTGGGAGTTCTTCCTTCTCCTCCTCCACCTCAGAGGGGAGACTGAATTGGCTATGGTTTCTTAGCTACCAAACGAGATCTGGGTAGTTACCGCCTAGCATCATGGGATATAGGGTTGCCTCGAGCCGGTAAAATTAGCTCTCGAGCTTTATTATAGGCCGAGTCGGAGCCGAGGTTCGGCTCCGAACCCATCCAGCAAGAAAGAAGGCGAGAGAAGACAACTAACATGGAACGTTATGGTAGGTACATAACTTCTTATTTTCGTCAGCTTTGAATTTTAAGCCTTGAGTACAACTTACGTCTTCACTGAAAGAAAAAAATAAGACTGAAATTCTTTTTCTTACTCAAGATTTTTGTTTAGACCACTTTTGGATTAAAAGGTTGGGAAATGCTCTGAAATGCAACCCAGAGCATCTACAACCCCTATGGCTTCTGGGGGCATCGGCTTAATTGAGTTATTTCTTAAATGATTATTACTGTGCTGTCTTGATCAAGAAAATATATTGAAAATATGCAAGGAAAACTAAAGCTGAACCACAACATTGAATTTCTTTCCTTAATCATAATTTCTGTTCATCATTGGGTAGAAAGAAAAAAAAAATTAAAAAGCACTTTAGAGCATATATAACATTACAGCTTCTTGAAAAAGCTGAAGAAAAAAAGATAAAATGTGAGAAGTGGAAGAAAAAATGTATTGTGCATAATGTGAGAAGCCCAACATGGGGGAAACAGAGGGGAGCTCTGGAGGATGTTTTGTTTTTTTTTTTCTTGCGGGGACACAGTAAGCAGTGCCTGGGGCTCCAATGCACATTAGTTCAGCCCTGTACATATAGTTGTTGCAGTGTATCATTGTTACACGTAAATGTCTCTTTGTGAGATGGGCCAACATAGTGTAGTATGTAGGCCTGTTGTAATAACATAATTGTAGCTACAGGTCAGTCTGTGAGTACTACTCCTAAAGCCTGCAACATGAACTAAAAGGAAGGGATGGCAGTGACAGGGTGATACTTAGACTGTAAGTGGCCAGGGGGCCCCCAACTTGGCATTTGCTGGGGCCCCCAAAATGCTAACACCGGCCCTGGCTGATATGATAGCAATTCTTCCACAAGTTAGGTAAAATCCATTTCTATACTACGCCTTTAACTTTTGTAAACTGAATATCAGATTTGCCTTCCTGAAATACTTCACAATCTTTCAGTCTTCCCTTGATTTCTTAAACAGTCTTACAGGAATATTGCACTGCCTTTCCATCCTCCCTTTATTTATTAAAACAGGTGACCGGTTATATTGCTAAGTGTCTGAAAATTCTTTCCAATACCGAATCCCACCAAAAAAATCCATTTGTTTTCTCCAATCCTTTATTATTTATTTTATGACCATGGTGTAACAGTAACTGTCCTCTCTAGATGTTTCTGCTATTCTGCTAGCCATCCAATAAGTGATCCCGCTGACAGTTGTTCCTATCCACAGAGTTTGTGTCCTCAGACATTTCTGCTTTTTGACATTTATTTTCTGCTGATCTCCCCTTGCTTTCTCCTCATTATATCTACTTGCACTCTCTGACAACTATACTTAATGTAAGATATTTATCTTCCTGATGAATCTGCCTTTCTTTTCTTCTTTCTTTGTTTTTTGTTGTTCTCAGTACTTCTGTCATTTTCCTTATGCTCAGTATAATATTGTCTTAGCTCCTTTCATGGCATCATACATATTCATAAAGTTGTCCTTTACTCCCTGACATTTAGGTGTCATTTATGATCATTGCAGTGGTGATAATTGTATAAACAAACATGGCTAGCAGTTACACATGTGCTAAACCTGTTTAACCTATCTGCAGTATAATATGCGTACCTTAATAATCTAATCGACCAGGAGATATTAGTGCACGTAGTCCAGGTAATAACGACATCATGCTGTGAGTGTTTAAGTCAGAAAAATATTGTTAGACTTGCAAAACGTTCATTTTGCCTTAGTAAAGCCAATATGAAACTGAGAGTATACATTTGTGAATTAAGATGAATAAAAATCAGCTCTGTTCTACTGAAGTGCATACGGTTCCTTGAAGGATTGCCTGTGTACTTTCTGACTAAGTCACATAATCAGACCACAGGTCCCCAGTATCCCACTGAAAGCAGGCATTTGCATCCAATGGGTTTTACCTGAAACAATACTAAACAATGAATTCACTCTGAGAACCACACTACCAGTGTTAATTGCAATTCTATTTGTTTTTTTTATGTTCAGAGGGAGTCATGAAATCACTTCTAAGAGATATCTGTGAGTTAGTAACCCTTTTAAGTCACCAAATAAGTAAATAAACCAAATTGCTGACAGAGTTCAGCTTTACCAAACAGCATAAAAGAGCACACAAGGTTGTTTCCTGATGAAATTTGTTTAGCTGGTAGCACTGCACAACTACTTTTTTATACTGTTTTTATACTTGGGAGACAGCTGTGTTTAATATCATTACTTCAAAGCTGTTTTCAGAAATAATGGCTCCTAACATGTTCCTTACAATGAAGTGGGCAACACTTCAGAGGATACTGCAAAATAGACTGTTGGGTACAATATTCAGTGTCAGCCTCCTGTACATACCTCTCAACCTCTAAGTGCAAGAAATCTGGACAATGCTAAAATTAATGTGTGGAGAAATGTCAAAAATTAGGGACATTTTTTTTAAATATTGCTTTTACAAACCTAGAAAGTTGCTAGAATAATTGCTTTTGTGTTATCATGCATTTTTCTGATGGATATGAAGTCTGAAACTCAAAGCTCATTATTTAGTGACTTCACTCATTGATGATTTGCCAGAAAACCATATATTTTACGAGGTGCAGACAAAAATATGAGGCAAAAATCTGGACATTCTTTGAAAATCTAGACAGTTGAGAGGTATGCTCCTGTATATTTAAAATGTCTGGTACAACAAAGGTTCGTAACTTGCAAGGTCAGAAGCTAGTGTTTTTGAGATAAGTAAAGTCAGTATATATATCTATATAATCTATATAAATATATATATATATATATATATATATATATATATATATTTATATATATATATATATATATATATCCATAAAAGCAAAATGATGGAATTTACACACACACACACACACACACACACACACACAAAGAAAATAAAAATATTAATTAGCTGCTAATGACATAAGCCAGAATGGATCTGATTTTATTCATTTATGGAATAACTTTTGTCCATAGGCAATAATGTCACAACAAGCACAAAGAACACTGCCTACAAAAAATCTGATATGCAAAGAGAAAGTGTTTTTTTTCATATCTGCATTTTTAATGTTGGTCACCATATTATTCTCTGCATCTGTCTATCTTATTGTGCCGTGTTCTTTGTCTTTCATCAGATCCTTTTTTCAACTTTACCATCTGTTTCTGTGCCTTCCTCGACCTTTGTACTTGTTTCTTCCTCTCATGTGGCCGCAGCTTCTATTCCCCCTTCAGCTTGCTACAAACAGATGCTATTCTAAGACTAACTGCCTGAAATCAGTCACACAAAAGACATATACTCTGTACCCAATTTCCAGCACAACTTCAGCACTGTCTTAACACAAATTCAGGACAATGGCTATTTGTACATTTCCCCATTATTTCCATGCTATATGAAGCATACTTAAAAGTGCATTACTTTACAATCTTATTTTAAGTAGCTGTACAGCACATATACATAAAATATCATAAAATAATATTTTTCCACTAATTTCATTAATTTTATTTTACTGCTACCTTGTGCTATGCTGTATATTCAGCTTATTATAGATATCTATTCACCAAGATCTTGAAAAGCATTTGGAAATATGTTGTTAAAAGCTAGCGGTGACATTTCTGATGGAAAGTGTTTTAATAGGGATTCATAAAACTAAATATCCACATTATATATATATATATATATATATATATATATATATATATATATATATATATATAGATATAGATACACACACACACACACATATATATATATATATATATATATATATAAGTTTATAAAACATGTAGAAAAGAAATATGGAAATCTAAGCTTATAATCTACCTTACTGGAGCAAAATGGCATATCAGAAAATTAACATACTTTAACAGAAAATACATATTCTGCCCTAGTGAAAATGATGGCCATGGTAAGGAGTTGAATCACAAGATTGAAGCATTATGAATGGGTAGGGTACTTGAGCTAGATGTCTGAAAGGTTATTAGGACACTATCTTCTGAAACCTAAAAAAAATATATATAAATATATGGATTTATGTCAGACGATCGAGTTTTCAGAAACTCAGACTTCATATGGTCGAGACCATATGTTTGACTTTCTGAAAACTGGAATGAAACAAAACAATAAAAATCTATATTTTTTGAAGGGGGGCAAGTCCCCTTTACCCGCAGGTGGGTGACTGCATCCCCCACACCCTCCACAAATGATATATACCAACTCTGAGTTTATACTGCATTAGGGAAGAGGGTAAATTCTCTGACCCCCCCCCAATGTACCACTATTTCCATACAAATACTTCAGTTTTTGGAAACATTTGGTCTCGACCATATGAAGTTCAAGTTTTTGAAAACTTGATCACCTGGCATAAACTATATATATGTACACACATCTACATACACATATATATTTTTTCTATTAAACCAGTTATCTACCTGGTCACCAGTCCCTGCAATCTTTTGTACTACCACTACTCAGCTGTCATAAAACTGAGCAGCATATATTTATGGTTTTGGATAACCATTAAAAGACAATGTTGCTCAAATATCAACTTTTTTCTTATCATAAATTAATATATGGTGTCTTTAATCTAACCATAATATGCTACACATAAAAAAAAAATGATTGAAGTACTTGACTCTCTGTTTCCTGAGCCAGTTTTAGAAATTCTGTGCTTGGATGCAAAAGGAATTGTTTGGTAAGAATAGGGAAAAAATGTCAACTATTGAATTGGAAATGCTATACAACACTAGCTATTTGCATGGAGTGACAATATCAGTCAAAAGGAGGGACTCAAAAGCTAAATCTTGTATGGTGAGCTGCACTTACAGTACAGAGTGTTGTTTGCTGAAAATATAAACACGTCGTTCTTTCATGCATAACATATTGGAGAAGTTAATCAGTCAGTTGAAGTAGATGTTCTGCTCAACTATAGCAGGACGAGCAAGTGCTTTTCATGTACACTTTACTGTAGAGTAGTTTTAAAACAAAACAACTAGCTGTGCACTAAGTTTGGAAGTCAAACACTTCGCTGGATGATATCTGTGCAACGTCAGGTGTTCTGGCAGTTACTACATCCTTAATAAGACACTGCTGCACTTAGCTGCATAGCGGCATGACATCTTACCTGGCTGATTAATAATGAGGACTCGGTCCAACTTCTTCTTTGTGAATCACAGGTTGTGATATGCCTTTAGAATTACTGCTCCTTGAGATTTCTAGTTGAGCTCTAGTGAGTCACTTTCTAAATGCAGCCATTCACATTACCTGTTTATGCAGTACCTATGTACCTCGGTTTTGTACAATTTCTTACCTTTTCAGTTTGACACTTGCCCCAGTACTCTCTGCCTCAATGAAATCCAGCATTTAATGAGGAAGAGCTATACATAAAACATTTACAATATATACATATACACACATACATATATATATATATATATATATATATATACATATATATATATATATATATATATATATATATATTAAATTAAAAAAATACAAGCAAACAAGTATGAAAAATTTAGCATATGCTTATCCAAGGACAGATGCTTTAAAGATAAAAATACCCAGAGACAGCTTTCTAAAGTCATAAGGGACTTCCTTGATAGTTCTAGTGAAGTGACACAGACACAGAAAATAATGTATACTGAAGGTATGCAGAAAGCAGAGGTACATGGAGTTCCAAACATGTTCACAAAACAATTCACAGTGCAGGTTCATGGACTTGGTTTTAAATGTATTCATCTTCAAAAGTTTGTCCTTGATAAACCATCTATATGCTTTGAAAGAAGGCAAATGCTTTGTATGAACAATGATAAGTCAATTTTAAGTGTGACTTTACAGTTAAAAATAATTACTAAAATTACTGAATCAAAGGATATTTGACATCTATGCCTAAAAACAGGTTAAACAAAAACAAGTAAATTAATAACGGTTTGTGTTGCAACATTAGGGTTGGGAGGGTGGCGTATTGGTTAAGGTGTTTGCCTTACAAGGTGCAGGGTTTGAGTCTCACAAGGGATAATTGGCTAAGCTTAAAATGGCTCGCAAGGGCAGTTAGCTTAGTACTAATCTATAATAATCTATAATTAAATATACCTCAAAATACATGTTACGGTATCTCTGCTATTAACATTCAGATAGTGTCATTAAACAAGACAGAATGATACTCCTAGGTTCATAGGTAGGTACTAGGCTATCAGCCCTAGGGCCTATACAAGCCCAGCCAAAAAGGTACCCTGGCTTTTGCCACCCAAGAAAATTATTTTCCTGTGCCACTGTTGAGCAGAGCCACAGAGGTGATCCCTGGGGTGAATTTCCTATTTCCCATCAAATCATCAAGATTTTTCTTGAAGAGTTTTGTTTGATATAGATAGGTAGTTTGTTCCAGAGTGGGCGGCTGAAGTGGTACAGCGGTTAGGATTGCCACCTCACAGCAAGAGTTTCTCCAGTTCGATCCTCGGCTGGGGTGCCCTCTGTGCGGAGTCTGCATGTCCTCCCTGTGGTCGCGTGGTTTTCCTCTAGGCGCTCCGGTTTCCTCCCACATCCCAAACACATGCTGTAGGTGGACTGGACACTCTAAATTGGCCCTAGGTGTGAGTGTGTGCATGTGTGTGCCTTCTGTGGAAGTTTGGGTGCTGGGCTGGCAACTTGGCACCGTAAAACTCCACTGCGAGTCATGAGCGGACAGGTGATCCACTGTGACGACCTCTAACTGGGAAAAGCCAAAAGAAGAAGAAGAAGGTAGTTTGTTCCAGAGTATGGGAAGTCTCTGGGACAGGAATCTGTCCCTCCGTAGAAATATTCTCCTCCTAGAAATATTCCCAGAAAACAGTAAGTTAGAAAACTGCCATTGTAATGCAATCACAGTAGCAAAAATGACACACAATTTTGTTATGTTACTATTTCGTGGTGGTGCTGCGGTAGCGTTGTCGACTCACAATAAGACGTTGTCCCATTTGATTCTTAGCTAGAGTGTCTTCTGTGTGGAGATATTCATGAATGGGCGTACCTTCGTTGAAGGTTGTGCGTCAGAGCTGGCAACTCGGCACGTAAAAATCTACTGCCAATCATTAGCAGACCGGAGTTCCACTGTGGCGACCCCTTAGCTGGGAAAAAGCCGAAAGACACAACAACTATTTCATACAATATGGATACAGAGTGAATTGTGGGGAGAAAAAGAAGAAAAATCAGGTTGTAAAACAATGAGAATTTTCAGACAGTAAATGTAGCAATGTATAAAGTCTTAAGGACCCCAGTTCTTTGATGATGTTGACAGAATGTAAGCTGCTCAGAAGAACCCAAATAGAGTGCTATACACTTAAAGATTTTTAAAGAAACTTAATGCATTATAGAATAAAGCCTGAAGTAGTAAAGTATTTATAAGAGAAATATCTAAGTACCTCAGAGGAATTGACAGAAAAAAAAAAGGAATGGCATATTTGCGGAACAGGGCATATACAAGAACAAAGTGCACAATGGTAGATACAGTTAAGATGGCTGAAGGGTGATGTAAGTTAATATTTTTTTCACTGAGACATTTGAAAATGCATGGCATAGTCTTTCGCATGTCGTTATTGAACAAACACAAGTGGGGAATTTCAAAAACCCATGGAGCAGATGTAAAATCTGTAACAGAATGTAAGAAGTAGGTTATTGGTGAACAAGGAAATCCACCTTATCCTGTAGGTAGGAAAATTCTCCCTCTATTTGGACCAAATGGCATTTATCTGCAAATGCATCTTACTAGAAAATGCAGAGATTTTTTTAAGAAGATGTAGGGAAAAGGAAATGACACAATCTGAGTGGAGAGAAAATTTCAGGAAGAAGGTGTGATCTTGTTTCTTCACACTTACACAATTTGATGTTAGTGTCAGGTATTTTTTTTTCTGTAGATGTGTACAGCAGCTTGGTCAAGTCAGTGAAGATTTAACCAGCTTATTGATGAAGGTGAATCAAGTGTCCAGTGTGTGGCATTTAGTCTGAGACATTCATTAATTTATAAAGACCAAACCAACGTGGATGAAATCCAACTGAGAAGCTGATGAGATGTGGCTGACCTAACACTCCAAGAAGCATTGACCATAACTGCTTGAAAGACCAGCTAAAGAATCTCTGGTCAAGAACAACATGACTTTGAGCCTAGAACTGATCCTGTCTATCAGGAAATCTAATAAGCTACAGCACCTTGTGGTGCTTTCAAAATGTGTTTTCAAAGCTACACTTATCTTCATTCAGGTATATGATGTTTCACTGTTTTATATGATGTAATCATAAATAATGCATTCTGAAAGGCAAACTAGTATAATAAATTTCACTGCTGCATATTGTGTTATCATAAAGAATACAGTCTGAGAGCTAGGCAGTATTTCACTGTGGTACATGATATTCCAGTCCCATCGATAATGTAATCATAAACAATATACTTTGAAAGCGAGATTGTGTTTCACTCTTACAAATGATGTAATAGTAAACCGTGATAGTTTATTCCATCTGTTGGCTGTATGCAATGATTGTTCTTTCCTTCTACTCTGCTTTCTGTCCTTATCACTTGCATACCTCTCACCCTCTTAGAGCAAGAAATCTGGACAAAGCCATAAATAATGGGGGGACAAAGAACCAAAATAGGGACAATTTTTAAATATTGTTTGTATAAATTTAGAAAGGTCATAGAATAACAGGGTTTGCATTAGTACTGAATTTTTTGAAGGGCTTAAAGTCTGAAACTCAAATATCTGCCATTATTTTCTGACTTGAATCCTCAATGATGTGCCAGAAAACCAAAACTTTTATGGGGAACAGACCATAAATAAGACGTAAAAATCTGGAGATTCTGTGAAAATCTGGACAGTTGAGAGCTATGGATCGTTTGTCCTATTTGCATTTTATTATGTTATAATGAAAGCAGTAATCATTTTCCCATGATATCTCCAGATAATGTAGTCATGCATTAAAGTGTACTGAGTTGTACTGTATCAATTTTGTATGACCTAAAAATTTCTAAGTATTATATTTTCAAGCAACTGATTGCGGTGGTGGTGCTGTGGTAGCATTGTTGCCTCACAGTTAGACATTGCCCGTTCGATTCTCAGTTTGAGAGTCTTCTGTGTAGCGACATGCGTGAATGGGCGTTCCTTCGTTGAAGGTTGTGTGTTAGGCCCGGCAAACCAGTACGTAAAAGTCTACTGCCAATCATTAGCAGACCGGAGTTCCGCTGTGGCGACCCCTAACCGGGAAAAGCCGAAAGACACAAACAATATTTTCAAGTAAATGTTGTCATTGTTAAACTTTACTTACATAGTTTTTGCTCTTATCAACATTGAACTCTAAGAGTAAATGTCTCCACATTTTTCTCATTCCAATTTCCTTGTGTACAGATTAGCATAAGTGAAGAAAGGAAGGATGTAAAGGTGGAAAGGGAAGGAGAAAGGAAGGAAAGAGGTAGGAAGGAAGAATGCAGAAAGGAAGGATGTAAAGGTGGAAAGGGAAGGAGGAAGGAAGGAAGGAAGGATTGTAAAGGTGGAAAGGGAAGGCTAAAGGAAGGAAAGAGGTAGGAAGGAAGAAAGCAGAAAGGAAGTATGTAAAGGTGGAAAGGGAATGAGTAAGGAAGAAAAGAGGAAGGAAGAATGCAGGAAGAAAGGAAGAATGTAAAGATGGAAAGGGAAGGAGAAAGGAAGGAAAGAGGTAGGAAGGAAGGATGTAAAGGTGGAAAGGGAAGGAGAAAGGAAGGAAAGAGGTAGGAAGGAAGAATGCAGAAAGGAAGGAAGAATGTAAAGGCGGAAAGGAAGGAAAGAGGAAGGAAGGGAGAATGCAGGAAGGAAGAATGTAAAGGTAGAAAGGAATGAGTAAGGAAGGAAAGAGGTAGGAAGGGAGAATACAGGAAAGAAGGATATAAAGGTAGAAGGGAAGGAGTAAGGAAGGAAAGAGGTAGGAAGGGAGAATGCAGGAAGGAAGGATGTAAAGGAAGGAAAGAGGAAGGAAGGAAGAATGCAGGAAGGAAGGATGTAAAGGTGGAAAGGGAAGGAGTAAGGAAGGAAAGAGGTAGGAAGGGAGAATGCAGGAAGGAAGGATGTAAAGGAAGGAAAGAGGAAGGAAGAATGCAGGAAGGAAGGATGTAAAGGTGGAAAGGGAAGGAGTAAGGAAGGAAAGAGGTAGGAAGGGAGAATGCAGGAAGGGTGTAAAGGTGGAAGAGAAGGAGAAAGGAAGGAAAATGTTTGCTGGTAGAGACAAATTTGACAACCTGGGGATCCTTGCTAAGGTGTCAGTGTGACAGAGAGGGAAGGGGAAGAAAACATATGACAGACATTGAAGATTGGAGGGAATTAGTAGGATTGTGATGTAATTGGATTGGCCACTATATACCTACAGAAATACCATCCAGATAATATACCTTTTTTCAGTGCACATAGGAACAGACTGACAGTATAAAGACTTAGTATCAAAAGATATGAGGCACAAAACAGTTTGGTAATTTCTACACATGTACGTAAATGAGGAAAACACAAACAGGGCACATCAGAGTTTTGTATCAGGATGAAAAATGTTCCCATACGCTACTGAGTAAACTATGTCATGTTCAATTACTTTAAACAAAATGTACATTTCCTGCTTCCCTGTCAAATGACACAAAAGCTCATTGATTGGAGAGACAGTAAAACAGTTAAGAGAAGATCACAGTGTATCCACTTGCCATCCAAGATCCCGATTCCCTTTTCAGGAAAAAGTCAACAGTCACTTGACACACATTAAACTCACAGGAATCATTTCACTATGTAGACCATACATTTTCCATGCTCAGATTATAGACGTGCGACAGACCAAGATGCAATGCAGCAGACATTGATCACATTTTATATAGTATTAAATTATTTTCTGATCAAAGTAACTACGATTTTAGCAAAGAATGGTGTAGCCAATATTGTACAATAACTGCACACAATTCTTAGCTGGAGTTACAGAAATCTAATGACAAACAACATACCTAACAGTCAAGTAAATAGTATACAACTGGTATATTACACAACTCTAATAGGAAAGTATATACCTAATAGACAGATAACTGTGAGTTGAAGAAATTCTTCAGTCAGTATTGGGTACAGCTGTAACAACAATTTTAGAAGTTGTTTCTCTTAAGACAAAATGATGTTTTGCCACCTCCATCACTCAAAAATAAATAAGTAAATAAATAAATGATCTATGATAATCCATTATGTAATTTCATCATGTGATTTCACAGTTGAGAAGAAGGTGCATAACATTTCCGCAATGGTTAATCCAGTAATTGGATGGATCATACAGTATCTCATTCAGCCTGAGTGATGTCAAGTTCAGTAAAGAATTTCATAACACCACATTTCTTAAGATAATTCGACATCAAAATCTACATACATGCCAACATGCAGTCTAGATATGCTGGGTCCACTTCGTAATGTCGAGATTTCACAATCTCGAAACTCTGAATACCGACACTCAGAACTTTGAGATTGCGGAACCTCGAAAGAGAAAAAAAAATAAAACTAAAACAGCAAAACATCAGGAATCACGTTTTTGCAGAAGGGCAAGCCCCCCCTCCGCCTCCCACACCCCCTGCAACTTAAATATACCAACTCCAAGATTGCACTACAGTGAAGAGAACAGTAAAGTTCCCGTTCCGCACTGTACAGCAATCTCCATTGACAGTTTTCGAGATTCTGCAATTTCGAAGTTCTGAGTGTCAGTATCCAGAGCTTCGAGATTGTGAAATCTCAACATTACGAAGTGGACCCAATATGCTACATGAGCCCCTTAAAAAGCAACCATTAATCATTCTTCCTATTTTATTATGAACACATTTATCATTCAAGACACTTTCCTGTGAACATCCAGCAACTAAAGTCTGCCTTAACATCATGCAATATGCCGAAAACTAGCTTGTCATGAGCACTCTTGACACAATGAGATATAAAAGACAATGAACTGCTCCGTCATCTTTTAGTTGTCATGTACACAGATACTTGTGCTCAACTATGACATAGAAACAGCAAATATAATGCTCCAGTGTATTGAGATCTCAAACAAAAGGCATGTATGAAAAGATGTCTTTTTGAGAAAAATATTCTGATCAACTATTTTGTTTGCATTCTTTATTAAAGGAGGAACACTTTGCATACTTAAATAAGTTGTTTACTTCTCTCCAGTAACTGGAAATGTCCTACTGAGTTAACAGCCCACATTCAGAGGCACCTAGACAAAGAAGCTCCACATGGCTGTTATCAGAGTGGTGAAAATTACAGTGTTAAGAAAAAAATACATGATTACTATATAATATGAATATAAGCTGTTAAGTGTGGGTGTTGCAATTTTAGTGTGTGTCAGAAATTCAATATAAACACTCTAGTGATGTCTATAAGACATTCACCAAGAGCACTAACGTGAACACTTGGATGAGTCCTCAGTGTTAAAATGAAAACAGACAGATAGTGATTTTTAGTAACATGTCAGAAATTCAATATAAATGTTCTGCCGTAAACAAGACAATCATTAAGAGGCACTGATGCAAACAGCAGAGAGAATGCTCAGTGTTATACCACAAAAAGGCAATAAATAAAAGTGACTCATATATTACATTTTTACTTACATGAGTCAAACACATTCACTGTATGTAAGAAAGACATTCATTACACACTGGATATTCTAGTGACCTGATGAAAAAATACACAGTCTAATGCATGAGGAGCTGGGGGAGGAGTATATAATAAGCCAGGAGTGAGGAATGAGCTATTATAGACAATTAAGGCAATAAGTAGTGAATAAAGGGACGAGACAAAATGCTTGCGCATTGTCAAACTGGTAGGCTTGTCTTTTGTTTTCCTAGGAATTATAGGTAGTGAGAGGAAACATTTAGTTTATTTTGCATTTATTAGCTGGGAAAGTTCAACTAGCCAGCAGTTGTGCCTTTTCAGCAGATGACCAGACAGAAAAAAACACTCCAGGTAAATACATAATAGAATAATACCATAACAACATTATAAACATAAGCTCATCGATAAAATGTTGAGATAAATTATATTTAGGTGTATACTAGAAAAAATTATAAAAGGTTACAGAAGAAAAAGCTTAATAAGTACATTAACATTGACATTATCAGATAATATAGGTGGAAAAAATATTTATCAGTATATTTAATGGTTCCAATTTTCAATGCATTAAGAGGGATAAAATTATTTAGGTTTATATTAGTGAAGAACCAGTCTGTTATTTAGGGCCAAAAGAAGAGGACCAACTGTGGTGGTAACGTTAGATATAATCATTTGGATTGCTGTCATCTTTGAATACCCAGATTATAATAATTCTACAGTTCATGCACAAGAACAGTGCAATTTATGTTACTGTTTATTTACTATTTGAAGAACTGTAAGTAACAAGCCTAACACAGACTGAAGTAGTCTTTCTGGGAAATACTACTAAGTGAGTTTTGCCACAGGTGGATAGCTAGACACAATAGCTTCATGGCCTAATATAAACTGTGCAAATGTATACTTTACCTCACAGTTTTCACAATCTAAGGTCCAATTCAAAAAGACTTGCTTTCAGTGTCAGTGACCACTTAAACTGACCGCAGGCCAAGAGCAGTTGTTTTGGAATCTGGTCCCTATAATAAGCCTGTTTATAGACAGGCCTTACATTGAATAAAGTAAGCACAATGGCACTAAATATACAGAACCAAATGATATTGCCAACATCCTGGCAGATAGGTTCAGTGCTAACTTTACCCCCCTCTCATCCCCTAAAGGGCCCATCTCTATACCGGAAGAATGCAAAGTTCCTGTAATCACGGCTGTACAGGTAAAAAACACACTCTCCAAAGCCAAGCACACAGCATCCATGGGACCTGACAACATCCCAGGCTGTGTTCTACATGAACTACAGAATGAACTGGCACCCCACCTAAGTACCATGTTCAGTCATAGCCTCCCCTCAGTCTGTGTGCCCACTGAATGGCGCACAGCGACGGTTATCCCACTCCACAAAGGGGGAGCCACCATGGACCCCGGAAACTACTGCCCCATTAGCCTGATGAGCCTGGTCTGCAAGGCTATGGAACGTATCATCATGGAACTTATAAACAATGACATTGGTAATCTCCAAACTCAGGACCCCACCCAGTTCAGGTTTGTAAAAGGCAGATCATGTCTACTAAACCTGATAGACTTCTTTGAAGCGGTCACCAAAGCCGTAGATGAGGGTAAGGTGGTTCACACAGCCTAGCTAGATCTCGCCAAGGTTTTTGACACCATCCCCCACTCTTGAATTATAGATAAACTCACTAAACTAGGTATAAATCCCTATGTCACAAGATGGGTTGCCAGCTGGCTCACTGACAGAACCCACACTGTGAAAGTAGCAGACTCCAAATCCAACTTCAGACCAGTGACAAGTGGAGTACCACAGGGTTCAGTCCTGGGTCCTCTCCTGTTTGGTATCTACTTCTCTGACGTACAGACTAACACAGAAGGTCTTTGGCTAATGAAGTTCGCAGATGACTGCAAACTAGGAGCCATAATCAAAACTAAAAGATGTGGGCATCCTACAAAAGGGCCTCACTGAGACAGATGCCTGGTTGTCAAAGCCATGGCCTCAAGCTCAATGCCAAAAAGTGCATTGTCATCCCTTTTGGTAAAAACTCTGTACCCATGAACTACCACATAGGCAGTAAGTCTACTTAACACCGAAAGTGTGATAAAAGACCTTGGGACACAGGTGGACAGTAGTCTCTCCTTTGATAATCACATCACCACAGTAGTCAGGAAATCCTTCTATGTGGCACACCTCATCACAAAAGGTTTCTCAGCTAGGAAAAAAGAGGTCATTGTTCCCCTCTACTCATCACTCATTAGACCCATTAGAGAGTACAGCGCCCCTTTTGGTATGTACCTCACAAGACATCTACAGCAACTGGAAAGGCTGCAAGAATACCTCACAAAGAGGATTACCGGTCTCAAACAGATGCCCTACGCAGACCATCTCAAACAACTGCATGGGAACTATAGGAAAGCGTTTTTCTCAGAAAGGGGTTTAGATGAGTGAAAAGCCTTCACAAGGAGGTAATAATGCCAAAATGTGAAACAATTCAAAAACTGCATGTGGCAAGCACAAAGCTATCCTTTTATGTAAGGGTGTGGTGTAGGTTGTAGTGGTGCACATTTATTCATTAAAGAGGGCCTGCAGCTTCTTATCTGTTCACTAATGAGCTATCCAGATAGGTCACAGAGCTTTTATGTGTTTTTGTATTTCAATAAGTGGCTTCCTTGGTGCTTCTTAATAATTTCAGGGAGACTGGGTACTAAGTACGTCTTACTATTGGAAGACATTTACCTTCATAGTTGCTCTTTTTAGCAATGAAAATAACATAAAATTAAAACTCAAGTTTCATTTAAAAAATATACTGTTACATTTTATGTTTATAGAAATAACAAGACAGAAACTCCTGTCTTTAAAAGCAAATTTGACTGTCTAGGTATCCTGCTCAATGCTGAAAGGACTTTTATAAGGAGGATGGCAAGAATACAATATAGACAAAGAAGTGTACTACAAAGAACTGGGGTGAATGAAAAGGGAAGCTACATTGAAAGTGGTGGACTGGCAGGCAGAAGATTAGGAGTTATAATACTAGAAGTAATGACACTAATTAGGATACACTGGCAATTTGGGTAAGTGGGATATAAAAGATGTAAGATGAAAGACTGGACCAGATCTATCCATCCTGGTGTGCTACAAGTAGCTGATGGCATGGTATACATATTGTCTTATAAGCAATTTAAAAAAGTAGAGTTTGTGCCAAAAGAACCGTGGGATGGGGGTTACGTAATACATATATTAAAAGTTAGAAGGGCCAAATATGGCTTGAAACATTGAGAAGACAGGTTCAAGCTAGGCATTTTACTTATACTTTAATAACTGTTGTTGAATGGGGAAAGACCTATTGGGCTTACTGGCTAGTTGCTATTTGAATAACTGCAAGTAAAATCCTAGCACAGACTGAAGTAGTCTTTCTCGGAGATACTACTAACTGAGTTTTGCCACAGGTGGATAGCTAGACACAGTAGCTTAGGCTATTGGGCCTGTTTGGTGTGAGAATAACACAGGATTTCAGTACAGACTGAGAACAGATGCAGAAGGGCCTATTTCAGACATGAAGCCCTGGAGTTGCAGCTTCTTCAACCCCTTTGTTAATCTGACTCTGTCTACGACCAATTTTCAGAGCAAACCTGTGGTCATATTCATTCTGTCTTGGGATAAGTTTACACAGGACACTTAGGAAAATTCCCATCCCTATTCCAAGGGAGGTTTTCCCCATCAGCTACCACCAATTCAGGCAGATGGGACATTGGGTTACGGACTTATTCAAAGGATGGCACCTTATAGGTACAACATCTCCCTTATGCCACACTACAGTAACAGTAATGGAAAATCAGTCCAAAGACTTGTTGTGAGAACACCCCACAGCTTTGTAATACTCCTAGCAGCATGATGAATGTGACTTCTTCTGAACAACTGACATTGTGGCAGTTATTCTAGGAGTCTTGGGTTTCAGATTTCTTTTGAATAGGATGCTAGGGTTACGTACAAGTCTGTAAGTACTATGGAGAATACCAAACAGAATATAAAATCAGAGCAATGATAAAGTGTTAGGAGAAACTAGGAATTAAAAAATGATATAGAACTTGTGAAATAATTATGAACATACCCATAATATTAGAGAGATTACTAAATAAAGTAATCTGCATGACAAAAAGAATGTCATATATATTCCTTTTTTGATTTTTGAAGAGAAGGGCAGGAATTATTTTGTCTTGTTCAAATAATTCTAGCAGGGGCAGTTAGTGTGCCTATGTAATGACCAGTAGATAAGAAACAAAACAGAGTTGGATTAACATAGTGGGAAAGTCCAAGATGAAATTTATTCATGCACCTAGCATACACTGTACATACACGTCAAAGGAAATACATGCCAATATGCACCATACTTGCATAGCTTACAATATTATTGCTCAGTCAGAGCTGGATCCAGCACTAGGTGACCTAGGCAGTTGTCTAGGGCCTATTGATTGGGAGGGGGCCTGTGCTGGCTGGGAGAGGGCCCACTGGCCAGGGGGGCTGTCACAACATTTAGTTTTTAATAAAAAAAAATAAAAACATTTCTTCTTTAGGAGCATTCAGTCTTCTATAAGGGAATTAACATCTTTTGGGTCTGTGCATCCTTGCATTTGCCAATGCACACAACTCCTGCTATTGCTTCTTCTTTTCACCATCTTTATGAGGAATTTTAAATGTAATGAATGAATGTTTCTGCCACTGCAGGATTAAGGTAAGTATACAAACGAATGAACAAATCTTACTTTGTGTCTGTGTGTGTGTGTGTGTGTGTGTGTGTGTGTGTGTGTGTGTGTGTGTGTGTGTGTGTGTGTGTGTGTGTGTGTGTGTGTGTGTGTGTGTGTGTGTGTGTGTCTACAAGCACATGCAGGTAAGCACATTTTCACTTTTACTCTTTGTTCCTGTGAGCAAATATCTGGGAAACTGGTTATAAACTACAGCACAGTCATCTACTCCTAATTATATTGGAGGCAATTCCATAAAACACAAAAGTGTAGAAAAAAACATGCCCTTCAGTACTGACTATAGGACACTTTCTTTTTATTATGATACTTGTACTCTTGTCTTTTATGTGTTGTCACTAATTTTGATATGTCTCAGAGTTGCTTTTTGGAAGGCTGCTGTTGAAGACACGCACACTTCTGACATTTCATTCCTTAGACAGCCAGTGGTGATTTGCTGCATATCAGATATTCTAGTAGTAGGACACTTCAGTTATGAAAGGAACCACCAGGGATTGAGCATAGTGGTCTTTGCCCTGAGTGATTTGGGCAGCATTCTATGTCAAATAGAACAGTAGTGCATGGGGTCAATGTAATTCCTATTACAGAAACCCTGCCTGAGTCATCAGTATATGCAGATTTGCATTCCTATTACAATGTGTACACAGTTTTTATTCTCTTAATCAATTATGTAACATATATTATATTGTCAATACCAGAATGAACATATGTTTGATTTATTTATAGAAGCAGCAGTATAGACTTTGATTTGAGGGTGGACAAAAACTTCTTTACAACCACTCTCCCCCACAGAGTTACACAACCTACCCATTTTCTTACGTACGGGACATATTGAAGATACTGGCAGACCTTTGGTCTAATAATTCGCAAACCCTATAAGAACTGCTATGCAGTTATTCCATGTTTTTTTAACTTTGCTCAGTTTTTGATGTCCTTAAGTATTTCAGCTCTTGTCTAAAACATATATGTGCGTGTGTGTGTGTGTGTGTGTGTGTGTGTGTGTGTGTGTGTGTGTGTGTGTGTGTGTGCGTGTGTGTGTGTGTGTGTGTGTGTGTATCATACCTATCAACTGTCCAGTTTTTTGCAGAATGTCAAGTTTTTGCCTCATATTTTTAGTCTGTTTCACATAAACTGTATGTTTTTCTAGCAAATTACTGAGGGCTAAAATAATGATAGACATTTGAGTTTCAGACTTTATATCCATCAGAAAATGCATGTTAATGCAAAACATGTTATTCTCCAACTTTTAAGAATATAACAGCAACATTTAAATTATGTCCCTATTTTTGGGCCTTTTTCCCCTTTCTTTTTGGCTTTGTCCAGACTTCTCTGAGCTAAGAAGTTTGATGTGTGTGTGTGTGTGTGTGTGTGTGTGTGTGTGTGTGTGTGTGTGTGTGTGTGTGTGTGTGTGTGTGTGTGTGTGCGTGTGTGTGTGTGTGTGTGTGTGTGTGTGTGTGTGTGTGTGTGTGTGTGTAATGCCCAAGTCAGGAATGGCAGGTTAGTTAGTTTGCTTAGGCTCAAACCGTGTAGCTTAGTTACAGGAGACAAAAGCCTGAATCCTCTTCACTAATGGCTAGACCACTCAAAGTGCACTTTCAAGGGATTGCATTTCAGTGCATTTTCAGGGAACTGTGAACTTCAGTGTTATTTCAAAGAATTGTGAGCTTCAAGGTAAGAGAAGTTTATTGCTGTTCATGCTAAGTCTGTTTTCAATGCGCAACTGTTTTGTTTAGCAAATGGTCATCACTGTTTGCGCTATATAATTTGAAAGCAGTGTTATTAGCACAACAGGTAGCATACTTGCTTTTGATGCAGAAGGCTATGGGTTCTACTCCAATGCTATATCAATGGATTGCTAATACTGTGTTGCACTTTAACTGGGGGGGGGGTGCAGCAGTCCTGAGTGTGTCCCCCTTTGGATGAGATGCCTAGTAACTATGAACCTGTTGTTGGTTTGCCATCCATTCCCTATTGCAATATTACCAGCTTACCATTTTTTTAATGTAACCTAGGCAATTTATTCTTCAAGGGCAGCAGGCGCTGAATTTGTAGATGAAACACTGATATATAAAGCTGTTTGCTAGCAGCAACCTATTCATTAGTTATAGATCTCTTTAATGTGGAATTATACAGATGACTTTTATATCTGCAGAGATTGTGCATATTGACTGATACTGAGTGGACTTTTATGGTTGAAATCTTCCGAAATGGCAGTTTTGTCATTATTGATTCATACATTTTGTTTCATTGCTTCCTGGAAAAATGCTCAAAACTACAAATCAGAAGCATGCTCTAACAAGTGGTGCTGTATTATACAAAGAATATAATTTAATACAATCAAAAAGGTGAATCAAAGAATGGTTGCATTTCTACATGGTTCTAAAAATGTGTGCAAGGGGCCTATGGTTTGAAAATAGCCCAAAAATAAACTTTATCAGCCACATGCATTTTCTTTGAATGTGGGTTTCAGTATCATTTCAATGACTGTGAGTTTCAAGGGCAGAGAAGTTTACTGTTAATGCCAAGTCTGTTTTCATTGTGAGACTGTATTGCTTTGTTTAGGAAATGCCTATCAGTGTTTATGCTACAAAATTTGAGATAAACGTTTTAAATTAAATCTAAACATCTGCAATCATTGTAGAAGTAATGAAAAGTCTTTATGGCAACTGGGAATAAACAGCCAAGTAATGGGGCACTGTAAAGCTGCCGTGTGTGTGTGAGCTGGGGCGGCTGCTGTGTGTGTGAAGGGGAGCCCTGATCCATTACCCTGTCTAGGGCCTATTTGTCCTGATCTGGCTACTGGCACTATACTACACACACACAAACACACATGTGAGTGTATGCAGATGCACAAACATGTATTCACTTGAATTCTACCTGTAGTAATATGTTAAAAGTAGACGGGTGCACACATGCACTTGATTTCTACCTATAGTGATATGTTAAAAGTAAACACATGTACATGTATCTAATACCACAGTAAAGCTGAAATAAGTATTTACTAAGTTACATACTCTTTAAACAAAAACTTACCATTTTAAATAAGTAACAGTAGAGGAAAAATGAAGACTTTTTAGCTCTTCTGAGTTTTTATACAGTCTTGCTTTTATATAAACATTATTATTTCAAAGATTTGTTGATATTGTTAAGAAAGCAGCCTTTTCCTCACTAATTACATCACCGAATATAAAGAAATATTTATTTTTTCTATTGCTTTAAAGAGGTTGTTATCTGTACACATATTATTCCATAATATAAGAAAGTGACAGTGTATCTGGGTAGTCGCTGTATGCTGTTGAGGCCTGGGCTATGATTTTTTTTATGCTGAAAGGCCAAGTTATGCGTAGACACAGCAAGCACGGCTGCTTCGGGGGGGGGGTGTGGGATTCCAGTGTATGATGTAATCTTTTTTGTAGGAAAACAGCAGGCTTGCCTTTGGCATCTTCACAGCTCTGTTTACCTTGCTGACTAAAAGGCACTGGAAATCTATCTCCCTCCTCCAGGACCTCAGAGAATACAGCTGAAGACCGCCTTCTCTTGTTTACAAACAGCTAGCTGTCAGTGTAGAGGAAAGAGTGTGGGGGAGGAACATGAGAGGAAAGGGGGAATGCAAGTTCTTCAACCGTCTTCCCTCCACATAAGAATTACACTAGGAGTCCCTTGGCTCAGCTATACAGACTGAAGGTTACAGGAAGCTGGCATTGTACTTGCACAGTAGCAGTATCTCTCAATCTCTGGCTTGCAAGGGCATCAGATAAAAGGCATTTTTTTGTCATTTTCAGCAAAACTGCAAAGAAGTAATCTGGGTAAGTGCATCCTATGTCCATAAACAAATCATCAGAATAATAGTCAACACTTTCTGCCAGTCCTACCTAGATCACCTTTCATAATCAGAAGAAAAATAAAATACATCTATGTCAGTAACGGCAAGAGTTAGAAGAACTGCATGCAAATTAGTTTAAGCATGTAGTGCTGCTGCTGCTGCCTTAAGATCAAATGTGTAGGTGCGTAGTGCAAATAAATTCCCAGGATTAAGAATGAAAGTTCCTTTATTTGAACCTAATCTCTGTTATGTCTGTTTTTGTAATATAGACGTATATTTTCAAAAATAAACAGCCACATTAACTATGTAAGGCAGCTATAGATAAAGTCAAATTTCAGATAAACGTTTATCTGTATAACAATGTCAACTGATCTTAAAATCACACAGACTTCAGAATAGGTGGGTGGAGGAGGGTATTGCAATTATTTAAGAAGTACCAAACAATAACATAGTACTTTAGATGTTCTCAACAAAGCTACCTTCAAAAATCAGAAAAGCTTAAAACCCATAAGGACACATAAATGACTTAAAATGTTATGACTCAGCCCTGTGTTTAGAATTATTTCAGAACATCCAAGAAGCCTGTCTCATGTTAATGCGAGCACACTACTTTCCCTCCCCATACGTCTTTTGTTCTCACCTGCTGGTTAGTATTTAGTTGATTTCCTTACTCCACTGCTGCTTTTCTCTCATAAATCAGGGTTAGCAGGCATGCAGTCAGTCATTCTTGGCCAGGGGTATTTATTTAATTTATTTTTTTAATAGTCCTTAACCTTCCCCTCTTTGTCACAATCAAGATAATATATCTATGATCAAAAGACTCATGTATGCCCACTGCTTGAGGATGGAACCAGTCTCCTCCCGTTTGCAGTTTCCTTCAGGCTTCAGTAGGAGTACTACAGTTGTACTGAAGTTCAGTCAGGGAAAAGCATGCAGGCTTGTATTTCCCAGTCTGTAAAGATTGGCCTTATGCCACTAATTGGAGAAGAAAATCAGAGGGACATTCAGAAACCCAGCCCAGCCCCATAGGGATTTGCCCAAACCAACCTTCTCTTAGAAATGTCTCTGTTTCAACAAGAAGCCAGGTTTACAAAACAAAAATAATATTTAAATGAGTTACAGACACTATGTCTTTCTTACAACATGCATTTTAACTTAAGGACATATTCTTCATGCTTCTAGGACAGATGTTATCAGTTATGAGAATGTTGTAGGTTTTTAATATTGATGTATAACGTCAGAAAGTATGTTTGGTGGTTAAGGACTGGTGTGCATAGAAATAAATGGAGAATGTAGGCTTGGGTGGATGATAAAGGAGCTAGATTTCTATGTAGACTTCTGATTATCTGCTTCATCTAGGAGGCCAGGCCTCAGAAACAGGTGAAGGGAGCTGTTACTCCCTAAGGGACTTTATTACAACTGTGGTAACATCTCTGTAATGTTTTATCCTTAAAATACTTATAAATAAAAAAAAAAAAAAAAATATATATATATATATATATATATATATATATATATATATATATATATATATATGCCATTTTACCAGTATGGAAGCAAAACACTCACATCCTTATAGCACTCATGACTATGTTCAGAAATGAGCAAACAGATTAACAGAATTAGACAGGAGGAGATGTACAAGCTTTAAACAGTCTTCCAAAGAAAGATATGGGTTACAGACCAGTACGTGTCATGAAACCTAGTGAGGCCTGGTGAGGTCTGCATGCTATGGTTATTACTTCTGTTTTCATTTTGTTGACAACTTGATCTGTAAGTGTCCCAGTTTCAAGGAAGGCCCATGGAGTTATCTACACTGAGTAGGGGATATTTGGCCAGGATACTAAGGAAACTCCTACATTCCACACTGACAAGTGCTATGAGATCTTTAATGTTAATCTACGTTGCAACCAGTTCAAGTAGATAAGACACATTTGAATTTTTCTTCCTGCAATTTGTATCCATATGCCTGCTGTTCAACTTCCCCCTCCAATGACTGTCCTATTCATTCCTTGCAGATGACAGTTGATGATGGGTGACTGTCATTTAGACAGCCATTAGGGTTATTACTTGTCCTAACCCCAACTCTCCCACCCCACAGCAGATCTGAATGAGCATATATGCTCACAAGTCTTATTTATTTGCAGTTGTTTATCAGAATAATCAAACTCAATTATTAGCCCTTTTCTTTGGAGAGCCAGATATATCAACTCAGCACTGCTGAATACGTAAAGTAATACTGAAACAACATACATATAAAACCACAACAATATATACATAGTATAGTACAAAGCAGCCATAAATGATTATGTAGTTTCTATTGTCAAAAAGACAATTATGAACTATATACATACCAAACTGAAAAACTGTATATACTTAGTGTGCTGCATAAAGAATATGAACAACTCAATATTTTTTTTCCAGAATGAATGCATACATACATAAACAAGAAGTTTATTTTTCTAGGATGGTAGTTACAAGTAACTTGTATATGAAACTAAAACAATACACATTAGACATTTCAGGTTTTCACAGTATTGTACAGCATTGTACTAGCACTTCTTATTGTTTTTCACTATCCTCTGACTTATAGTTTTTCAATATCCTCTCACTTTCTGTTGATTTTAGCTTTACATTTTATATCTTTTCTACAGTTGGTATCCGCCTACTGGCTCTTGCTATGCATTGTACACTAATACCACCCTTTGTACAGTTGCAACATAAATTCATACCAACTGTTTTATGTAGCTATAGCTGCAATATGTTTGTCAGCATTTGTCTATACCCTTCATGCATCTGCAGTACAGCTCAAGTGGTGGCTGAAAAAGTGTCTTGTACCAGCCTATCAACCCGCAAACAGCAAACAGACAACAACTGAATGCACATATCATGCTATAAAGGAGTATAAAATAAGAAATGTTCTTTCATCTAGGCAAATGATACTGCTTGGTGACTGTTCAAGTCATATATTGCTGCTTGCTGTAAAACCAAGCTTCCAGTAGGTGTCAGTATTCTGGTGCACTGGGCTTCTTAGTGGGCCAGCAAGAACTCATTCAGGGCCTTAATTGTCTGTGTGTCAGAGCAACAGCAGACCTAGTTTGAACGTTTTATCTAAAGAAATACAGCTATACAGTTCAAATACTTTCATTTATATCTTTATCCTCTTCTTTTCAGTCCATCTTGATGAAATGTTAACAAAACTCGGGGGGGGGGGGGGGGTTCCAGAAAGTTTGCCCTTTGTTAACACCAGAAGCCAAAATGCATTGGCTAAAAGGGTTCTTCTATGAGTTCTGGAATGTGGACTACTTTTGATTACTGGCGTCTGTTTCTAGAACTGTTATAGATTAGACGTAGTGTTAAATGGGATGTGTGGATTTATGGTTCATACCTCCAGAACTGAACACCACTAAGTCAAATTACAAAAATACAGAATATTTTCAACTTTCAAAAGGAAAAGTATATATTCCTCCTTTCTGCTGTACAGAGTATTTCATTTGGAACAATTTCTCTGCAATGGATCCCTTGTTGGCTCCAAACTAGCTAACCATAATCTAAAAAAATTCTCCTACAATTCCTTTGCCTTGACATCCATTCAATGCATAGTACAATGCGTCACCAAGTACTTGCTGGTTTGGAGAAAACATGTGGTGTCATTGAAAGGATGGGACTGAGAGACCAGCTGCCTATCTACCAACTTATAAGGGGT
The DNA here is from genome assembly GCF_019279795.1 of Protopterus annectens. NCBI lineage: Eukaryota > Metazoa > Chordata > Ceratodontiformes > Protopteridae > Protopterus > Protopterus annectens. Next base: position 752,446,104 of record NC_056750.1, read on the forward strand.
GCCAAATTGATGACAGCTTGTATATTATCAAGATATTATCTTTGGGTAAAGGTAGCAATTACTTATGAGACTGGTACTTAACAACACTTTGGTATCTTTAAAAAACTGTAGGACAGTAAATAGCTATTACTTATAGACAGCTGGGGTGGGGCACCACTTCCATGTATTATCCAGGGCTCCAAAGTCTGTCCAGGGCATTGGATCATGGTCTGGAATGTGTTGCTACTTGTAATTAACAATTTACCATCAACCGACTAATTTAAAGCTGACATTATTACCTAAAAAAGACTCCTAAGTGCAGCTGCATGAACTGTTAACCTTCTACACAGAGGTAAACAGCAGTCAGGTAGGCATATGCCTGTGCTTCAGTAGCTTTCCGGGTAAAGGCAGGATATGCGATGGCTGACCTGTTCTTGGCCACACAGTGCTAAAAACTGCGACTGCTCTAGATATCGTTGATGCTTTCCAATTTTTGTTTTGTTACCTTAAACTGTCACAGCCATAACAAATCTCATACATCCATTCTACTTACTTTAATTAAACTTTTAAAAGCACAATATTAGTTTAAAAGTTCACCCTCCACATACAGTGTAAGTGCTGGAATATAGAATCAAGTGCCTTCTAATCTTTATGGAATGTGGATTCCTTATAGCCACTACCATCATGGATAATCATGCAGGAATATGCATTCTGATGGCTAGGCAAACAGACATAAACACACACACACACACACACACACACACACACACACACACACACACACACACACACACACACAAACACTCACACACACACACATCTGTATCAAGCCTTTATTCAATATTTCTATCTGTTGGGAAGTGTGGAGCTTTGTGTGTGTGTGCGGGTGGCAATGAAAGGGGTTGCACTTGCACATTGCTGTTCCTTTACAATGCCAGTATCTTAAGGAAGAATTATAAAATGGAAGACCACTGTATATTTGCTTTCCCACCTTTCTAGTGGGTTACACAATATGAAAGTCATAGACTACAATGTTAACAGTGTACTGTGCTTCACCGATTTTGGAAACCACTTTGATGATAGGTCTATAATTATTTGTCTGTTAACCTGGGGCTGGACTGATCCATACTGACCCTTTTCCATCACAATATTCATAGCAAAAATTATGCAAATGAATTATAGTAATCCTTGACATAAACCAATGCCCAAAGTATTGTGTAAAAAAAGCAGTTATAGTATACAAGATAATGGTTGTTGTTGTTTTTCTTTTGGCTTTTCCCGGTTAGGGGTCGCCACAGCAGAACTCCGGTCTGCTAATGATTGGCAGTCGATTTTTATGGTGCTGAGGTGCCAGCCCGACGCCCAACCTTCAACGAAGGCACGCCCATTCACACTTCTTTCGAACGCCACTCGACCGCGGGGAGGACATGCAGACTCCACACAGAAGGCACTGCAGCCGAGAATCGAACGGGAGAACCTCTTGCTGTGAGGCAACAACGCTACCGCTGCACCACTGCGGCTTATAGTATACAGGATAATGGTGATAACAGAAAAGATGACAAAATACTGTGCCAATAAAAGTCACAGCAAAATTATAATCTAACTTGGTGCAGAATTTATTTTATTTTTATTTATGTTCATTTTCTTGCATAGTTGACCGAGTTTATGATTACTAGATTAGTTAAAACAATAACCATCTTTGCAGGACAGATGTCTGGTTAGCGACTGATACATTGTGACATGCAAGAATGTGAGACATTGTCATGGGGAGGTAAGTTATGGAGGGTAAATACATTACAATGAAATGACCACACAGACACTGACCATCTGCTTAAAGCAAATTTAAGCAACAGGAAGCAGCAGGAGATAAGAGGCCAACATCACACTTGGAACAATGTTACAACAGCACAAAAAGCCACATAAAGATATACAAACGATAAAGTATGTGGGTATCAGAATCTCCTTTAAGTCTGCCTGTGTTGGCTTTGTTTTTTATTGGGGAAGAAGTCTTGAGTAAATGAACCATAGAATGAAATGTGTTCATCTCCTGTTTACTGAAAGAATGATACTAAATGCTGGCTTGTGTCTTCTCTCAATAAACACTTCACTATTCCCTCTGATGCCAGTAAACCTGTTAAGGTCAGCTAAAGGCCAGATGGTAAATACACTACTGCAGACTTGCATCACAAAATACAGAAAAGAATGTTAACAGCAAATAAAGTCGCAAGTATGTCCATATATTTTTGACAACATACAAAACTCATTGATACATCTATAAAATTCTAGTGAAGAGTTTTCCAACGTCTTATCTCTGTAAAAAACCCTGTGGTCTGTCAGCCAACACCAGATCTAGTTAAGATTGTAAAGTGAAGAGAGAATCCAGAATGGAAGGCTGAAACAAGCTGGATCAGTGGAATAACTGATATAAAATGTAAGTAAAAACAGCAGAAGAAGTATATTAATTCCATCTGTCATAAAATTCAAGTGAAAAATCATAAAAGTAAACATGGGTACCTTGGGGCATGTACATTCGAATGCAGTAGTCTCAGACCAATGTATTTCTTTAAGAAGTGAAAGGAAATGGAAACAATTAGCTTTTACTAGCCTTGGCAAGGTAATCCCACTTAACAGTCCCACCCCTGTACTGTATTTGCACTCAGTTAAGTTGCAGGAGGTAGCAGCCATTCACATTCCTTCACAGTGGTACCGGATTTCACTACAGTCATGAAGCCTGTGGCAAAGAAGTAGCACATAAATCCACCCCCCTCCCAGCCCTCCCGCAGAAGCACTGTAAAAGGAGCAGCGAGCAACCTGAAAGTAAGCAGAAATAAAAATCAAGAAAGAGGTAATGTCTTAAAAGTTATAAACATGTTTTGGTACAAAAGCTGTCTCACTTGAAACTAAATTTTCTCCTTATGTGCAAATCACATATTAAAGTGTCACTTTGCCACTGTTTAAATGAAATATGAGTATGTTCCCAGGCAGATCTATCAAACCCCTAAAATGTCATTAAAACTGCATATGCTCCACTAGTGTTGGAATGTGCTTCTGCAACTGGCTGTCAAATCTCTAGCACATGATGTCTAATGTTACTCCACTAGATCAGGACTTCTGTGCACTCTCCTGCCATGCCCCCACCACTGTCAAGTAAGACCACTGTGATAAACGTACATAAACGATAAAGTTTCCAAGTCATACCCTTCAGTATAGGGATCTAGCTGGTATTCCAGGAACGAGGGATAGTCTCCTATCCCTCCCTCTATTGTCATTATCTGAATCCCCCAGTACAATGTTGGGAGCTGGTGTACTACATAGCCATATTCCTATATGGGTGGTACATTTCCCACAAATATTTCTCCCTGTCTGCATGCCCTGTCTGACACTATGAATTTAAAGTAACAACAGTTACAGGCTGCAGTGTGCTCTGGCACTTTAAGAGTAAAGCAAAATGTGAGTTGCTTGTTGATGTAATATAAGACTGGCCGAGGGTGTGAAATCTCATTCAGCTATACAAACTGAGAAATTCAGATGTGTACGTTTTTTTTTTCCCTGTTCAAAGCATATCAGTAGAGAAGAGTAAAGTTGCAACAACCTTTGAGAAGTCACATTTTGATGTGGTCAGGTCAGCTCACTAAAGCATAGTTAACTGCTCATTTAGGTCAGGGAATGTGTTAAAATTATCTTCTTAAGCAATTACTCTGTATCAGAGTATCACACATTTTTCACGAGCCAGCAATAAAGGGAATGCATGTATATGTATATGTGTATGTGTTTATGTTTGTGGAAGAGGTGGCAAAGTACTTATGTTATTCAATAAAGGGCTTCTACCTCACTGATCTACAACATTAACCTTGCTGACTCCTAAGATATCATTTTAGAAAGACTCATTACCAAGTGTAGTTCTTAAACTGATTCCATACATTGTAAATCAATATTATAAAACAAAATCTTAAGTTGTATTCTGTTAGTGTCTTAAACCACACATAAACTAGGGTAGGAAAATATGGAAAGCGGCAACCAAATTTTGAGTGGTAAAACAGTACCAGCTGTTAGGCTATATTTGTAAAATATGAAATAAATTACTAAAATACACAACCAGATAAGACAGTACTTTGCAAATGCTATATGTCCCTTTGAATACTACATTTGCCATTAGCAGTCTCACAGCTGATGGTATAAACACCCACATAGTCTTTAGTTGTTTGTTACAATACCATGCACAGTGAAGATTGTTTATTCCTGAAATCCTGGATTCTACAGTGATGATAAAGTACTGGCAAATACATTCTAAACTGATAAGAAGTGAGTGAGAGTGTGCACTTATGAAACAAAGATTCCTGCTTTACTCAGAGGACAGACAAGTTAGCTAACACCTGGTAAGTAGCTATGGATAGGCAAACAAAAACAAATGAAGGGTATGTCACTGAGTGTGTGACAGTGTATGCAGTACATGAGTCAGTGATTCTACCAGCTGACGTCAACAGTAAATCCTTGAGTAACTGATTCCTTTATCATTTCTCGAGGCCCAGGACAAAGTCACTTAAAATCACATTAGATTTCTTTAATCATTTAGAAACTAAGCTTCCATCCTTGCACGAACCAATACTTATTTACCCAGTGAAGTCGCTTCCACTGTCCCTTATGATACAGACTACTGTAGTTGGCAATTTTAAAACGTAAGTACTATTCATCCCAACAGTGGATAATTTTGATAGTTTTGCCATGCACTTGATAACTTAGCAGTTTGTACATTAAGACAGTTATGCAAATAAAGTACAACCAGCACATTTCTTTTTTACCGGAAGGCTGGAAACTCATTTGCTTAAAAAAGAACCTTCTTGCATTAAGTTTTCAAAACCTACCTGTTCTACAGCATCAGCTAATATAAGTAAGTCATGTGAATGAAGCCCATGTTTGTTGTTCACTAGATAGCTGTTAATTACAGTGGAAAACAGCATTGAATGTGTTCACTTTATTCAGTGTAAATGAACAGTGAAAATGTCTGTAATAAAATTTTTTTTTGCTCATTTGAGATCATCCATATCCCATCTTTCACTGACTGTGAGATGTATCAAAGTGTGCCTAGGTGTATTAATGAATTTTCCTAAATGTGTACCTATAATTCAAAAGTTGTAATCTTCAAGCAGAAAACACACACATACACAGAATAACCTTTAGTTTTACACATTTTGTTATCCCAGTTATATTGTATACTAAGCCCTTAACTGTTTCCTCATTCGACATCCTTACTTTGAAGATATGCCTCACTTTACAATGTTCTGACATTATTTTATTCCTAAACCTGATGAATATAACAGCCAGCTGAAATGTCTTAGGGTGGTATATCTACCAAGTGTCTTTTTGCAGTGAAGTTTTTACCTATGGAAATGAGACACCGTCCCAAACTACCGAAGTACAATGGGAAATGTTTAGTGCAGATCTTTGTATCCTGAAATGACTCTCAATGCACTGTTTTTTTTTCTTTTCTGTGCACTACAGCTTGGTATATTCTCACTACTGACTGTCCCATGCTGTATTATTTACCTGACTGAGTGTGTAGTGTGCTGAGAACATGAACTCAACTAATGATGAACACACACTGAGATTTTCTCATACTTTAAGCTAGTGTGTGCATGAAAGTGTGTTGTGATTACTATTTCAGTACAGCTAATTTGCATAATAGCATTTGTGAACTAGAACTTGTAAGATTTCTTAGCTGCATAACAGCAGATCTATTTTTATTATGACAGAAAGATAAACAATTTTAAAGTTTTACAACCAACAGACTTGAATATTTTTACTAGTTAGTAATTCTAACATAGTATGCATTTTAATTCAAACAGGCTATCGATAAGTTTTTTTTTTAGCTAGCTCAGTTCAAACAAATTACAAAGAACAGCCACTTGCTACCAGATAGTGACATAGTATTACAATGATGTTTGGGTGGGGATATCCATATATAAAGAAAATGAGCTCCGTCTCCACGAGAGAACAAGATTTATATTCTTTCTGCAGCGCGATCTGCTTACTCTCACTGACAAGAAGCAGTCAGCCTAACAGAACCATGAAATGAAAACAAAGCTGAACTAAGATGAAACTGTCCACCGACCAATGTGGGGACACAATGGTAACGCATTCATTGTATTGTCAGGGAGTAGCATTTTTGTTAGAAATGCCGAGAAGCAAAGTATGATGATCGGAGGGTATACGAGGAGTTGTAAAACAGGTCTAAACAGCAATTAACATTTTACAATACCATCCCCCTTCTTTGCAAGGATAACCGTATCAGGGAAGGTCACAATCTGTGGAGACACTTCTTTTGTTTATAGTGTTCCCTGTGGTGCTATACCACCTTAAGTGCAATCATCCTAGATTTGTATGAGGTCACGTTTTAGCTCAGTAAATGCTACGATAAGTTAATGTTATGTTATCATGTTATATTCCTAAGGCATTCCGATGAATGTCACGTTTTACAGTATTAAGTAACAGCATGCAGAGAGGCTAAATGGTTTGCACAAGGTTATACTCGGTGCGTGTGTCGCACTGGTATAATTTAGGCACTGTGATAAACGGATTAATCTAGATCTCATTTCATGAAACAAACATACAAAATGCAACAAACTAATTTTACCATAGCAGCATGATATTTAAGTAGTTTATTTTTCTTATTTGCTTTTTCAGCCTGCCTCATACTCACAGGGCATCCTAATGATTTACTTAATGACTTAGCCAAATAACTTTCCTGCCAAACAATGACATTAATATACTAACATGTTTTTCCTGTTATCATTTTAACGCATGTATGACTTACTAATTTTATTTTACAATTAATAATAATAATAATAATAATAATAATAATAAAGCGCTTCTTTTTCTAGTCTAAGCTAGAACTAGTGATGCTGATGATTCAAACGGTCCTGGGGATTCCGTGCTTCCCCGACCTCAAACTTCTCATTCTACCCTTCCCTCGGCTGCACCCTGTCGTATAGTATGGGAAAAATTAGTGTAAAATTATCTCCATCCCAAATCGCGGACACCTACCTGCTAGCACTGCTGGCACCTGTTGCCCTCCCTCTGGTTGGATCCACATCTCCGCAGAGAATTGCCCTCTGGGTAGCTCAATACCAGGCCTGAGTTTCATTTGGTCTCGATGACCGGTGAAGTACAACATTTTGCCTGGGTTGGAAACCTGCTCCTCCTCGGGATGCTGCAGAATTCCTCGGTGACGCTGCCGGTGTTGGTGGTAGTGGAGGGAGTGAGATAGCCCAAACAATGAACGCTTGCCTCTGGGCAACCTAGTGGCACACATACCGGGAGAGGAAGTGCTGGACCCATCACTAGGGCGCTGCTTTACCTCTCTTCTTATCCTGCGGGCATCATGGCTCTCTCCCAGGTTTAGGGTTGCCCAGTAATCAGATGTCAACACCAGGAATGTGATGAAAAGTGGAAGTCTACCCGCCAGATTCCCAAACAGCATCTTCAAATCCACCGCACGACTTCCAGGCAGGCGCCTTCAAATCCAACCTTTCTTCATACACTCTACCTTTGATGCTTCCCTCCAGATTTCTTCTTGGACTTTCTGTGAACACCCAGCAAGCACTCACAAATCCACCAGATACTTTCTGATGTGTTATAAATATAAATAAATTTTAGTTTAAGAAACCTTGACTACTTTCCTTGCCCCCTTAAAAAATGTATATATAAAAAAGAAAGTGAGCACAGTTTAAAAGGGTACTCTATCCAGCAGTGCGCCTCCTTTTCATAAGAAGAGACCTCATTAAAACTGCAGGTACGATAATGACAAATCAATCAGCTGTGATCTCAACAAATAATTTTCATTTTCAATTATCATAAAACCGAATCCGATGCAGAAAGCACACGCAGATTATCGGTGATTTATAGCCATTTCTTAACATCCCAGCACTCTGTACTGTCCAGCCCCATCTCTGAGTACCACTCGTTCTGTAAAACTTGATTTATAAACTGTATTATTTTGCCAACTTGAACTAAATAAAAAATAAATAAAAAGAGTGCTTTCTGTACTAGAGAAGGCTGCTAAGAAGGCTGTAGTAAGTGTGGTTATCTCAGCAGGAATCCCCCTTGGTAAGGACTAGCATTGCACACGCTTGTACTTGGAGTGGTTTGCAGAGAGCATCATGGCTTTTGGATTTGCGCTTTCCGAAGCTGCGCTTTTGGATTTCGCCTGTAGAGTCTGACTTGTGTCCTTGCTTTGCGGGATTGTAAGCGCAGGTAAAGCCCTCCTCTGCTGTGCGTTGAGACTTTCTCCTCTGAGTCGGAGCTAGGACGGGACTGCCTATTTTTTCCTTCCCGTCGTGTCCCCCTCTGAGTAAGCCAAAGCTCCCCCTTACGGCAAAGGAGTAGAAGCGCTGCCGCCAGCGGTGACCCTGCACCGCAGCAGAGGCATTTCCCAAACCCAAAGTGCCGGCAGCTCGAAGAGGCCCCCCCCCCCCCTCACAACCTTAACTCGCCTTCTGTGCCCTTATTTCCCCTTCTGAGCCCCATGACGAGCTTCTTCCCCTTCCAAAAGTTGTATTCGTTTGAAAAGTAAATTGTCGACCAAGTCTGTATACTTCAGGTCCAGGCAAATGTTCCCCACTGGCAATAAAAACGATGTGACTAGTAAATCTGACCAGCTCGGACTGCACTATTTCGTTGACATATGTTTCAACTCATTTTATTTTAGCTATACAAACATTTGAAGTAATTGATATGTGCTGCGCCCGATGACAAACTTAAATATCATTTTGTTAGAAGGAGTTTTTTTCTGGTGATTTGCACTGGTCTCCGCCGTTGAATGACCAACGCTTTAATGTGAAAACAGATGCATACTTCAGGAATACATAAAGCAGACTAAGTACGAATTTATATTAAATGCAATATACAGCTATATGAGCTTCACCGTGAGTCCAGCTATGTGTCACTCTTCTAAGAAATATTGCATTTTCATGCGAAGGAAAAGTCTTTATTTTAGTAAGCGATTGACCTCAGGGTAAAAACATAGTATTAAATTGCAAAACGCATGCTTTGCACTTAAAATAAATAATAAAATAAAATAATACCAATCGAAAGTTACATATTTTTATAAGGAGGATTCGGGAAACATTTAACTCTTTTGCCGCTGTGGCTTTATAATTTCACACACATTATTTATTTTTTAAACAAACTTTTTTTATTTAATAAACACGCCTCAACATTTCCCGCCTGTAGGCAACAGTCATCTAGACATCCATAATATGGCCCAAACGTCTTCTTGTCCAGAGTATTACCCCATACGGGACTGAAACCGAAAAGATGAGTGTGATATTTAGTCACTTTGAGTAGAAGGCTGCAGATGAATGGGTTAATGGATATCAGATCTTCAAATAGTTCCTCTATCTCTATGTGCAACAGTGCTGAGAAAAGCCATAGCATTCCATAAATTTCAGGATGTACCTCAACAGACATTTCTACAGCATCTTCAATGGTGAGAAAATTCCTTCCCTACAACCAACCATGCTTCTTTCATTTCTTGCATAGCAAGTGAAAATCAGAGTAGGATAGGACAGAAACTGCATAATTCTCTCTAAGATTATCATGGTGCAAAATAGGTGGATGCAACTTGTCTCTGGAGGTAGGATATTTCATCAGAGGCTACACAGTATAAAGACAGCTTCAGTTTGTGTTTTTTTCCCCACCTATTGCATCAAGGATCATAACTAACTTAAATAAATGCACACATACATATATTTAAAACTCTTTATTTCATTGGATGCATGGTGTCACATCTGGTGACATGATAAAGTCACTGATTGCCACTGGGGAAACTAATTTTAGGGGAACAATAACACAGGGTCATTCCAGGCACCTTGATCAGGCAGATCTTGGCTCAGTACTTCAGAAAAGGGCAATGTAGTCTAACTCTGCTCCCTCTTTTTGTCTCAGTCTCTCAGCATTTGTCTGCACTACTGACATGCAAGAAGCAGAAACTGTGAAGTAATCATATGTTCTGACATCAGTGCTGTAATAACCCATAGGCCATATTCTATGAAACTACACATAGCGTTTCTCTGTTTCATAGCAAGGCCAAGCCACTAAAAAGAGACAGCATTCTCTGTTAGGAAAAAAAAAATATTTTCAGTATAGGTTTAATATAAGCAGGGGATGAGCAGGCCTGCAACACTGACTCAACCTCTTAAGGCATCTTTCTATATCACACATTGATGGAGAGTTTCACAATCTGGGAAGTTTTTTGCCCTATAAATATAAATCCTAATAGTTTTGTTTTCATACATAACTTCTGAAGAATCGAATGATTGATACTTACGGGAAGGAACTGTAATACTTTTTAAGGCACTTCTTATATTGAACATTATTTCAAAAATCAGGTTGCCCTTGCTTAATGGTTACAGAAACAGTTTTCACAGAAAAGTTAGAGGTCAAAACATTTTTGCAGCTATAATTGGTTAGTTGTTTGAGGCAAATTTAATCGAATGCAGTTTTATTTGGCCAAATGTCAGTAAAGTAATTATCTTCATGTAATTGACTTTATGACTAGAGATGAGATTGGATTGTAGTTAATATTATTGTCTGAGATGGAGACAGGTTTCAGGTTAGTGTTAAGGTTAGGGTTAGAATTGGCTAGAATTAGTATAATAGGAAATTATTTATGAGAGGTGTTATTACCTCAGTGGGGGTGCGAAGGGTATTGCCTCCAGCAAAAATACTGTGAATAATTATGTGCATCATTGTATATTATGCATTTGTTAAGAATTTGTGCTTCAAGCAACACATTTTTTTGTTATTTTTTATTTTTATTTATTTATTTTTATTTTACATTTGTTTACCAGGAAAGTCCGACTGGAACAAGGTCCATTTACAGTGGAGGCCCGGGGAGAAAAGCTCCATAACAACCCAAATCCAACAAACAACAAAAAAATTTCTGTACAGTGGCATATATACAATCAAGGGGATATATTGTACATTAGTTTGATTTAAGCAAGCTTAGTATATACATAGTAATATTGGTAGAACAAAGCATATATTGAAAGATGCAATCAAAAAACTGATGCTATTCGGGAGATATATCACAGTGTGAGAAATAGTTTGCAGGCTAGTAGACCCTGAAAGGGAGTATTTGAGTACTACAAATTATTTCACAAGTATATGAATTTGCTAATGTTGTCTTTAATTGGGTTTCCTTCAAATGAGTAGGCTAGGTTCCTTAGCATCAGTTAGTCAATTCTTTTTATAAATAAGTGGTTAAAACTGTGCAACAGATTAATGTCAACTTTGCCTTATATTATTTGCTTGTAATGCTATATGTCTTACATATCACTTTCCATAACAGTAGACAGTAGCTTTTACTAAATGTGGCCTTTCTTAGAAACTGATCCAAATTTGCTTTGACTGCCCTTCAAAATCTTTTTTTCATTTCAGTCTGTTTCCTTATGTCAGGTCATATTAACCAGTTACCACATTCCAATCTTAAGGTAACAGCAAAACAACAGGGGCCAACTATGATGTCATTTACAATCACATCATGCAAAAAATATCCTTAAAGCACTGATCTCATCATGTATATTAAGTTGTCTGCCACAAATTCAATATCATTTTAGTGAAAAACATACTGGGCTACAATTTCCATCAGATGTAGCAAGGGTATTTCCAGCTCTTGGAATGCCATAAAAGTGGAACCTTTGTAAAAGTTAGAATGACCTTATTAATGACATATTATTCTACCCTGCATCTTGTAGACTGTGTATTTTAATGCACTATGTTCTCTGAGATTACTGCATTATATGAATGCAGTATAAATGACTTGCATGATAATTCACTGGTGATGGAGGAGACAACTGATTGATGAAAGCACTTAAATTTACCAGCAAGTTTGACAAAGCTTAATCTGTTGAGCCTGATTGACCGAATGAACGAACTTGCAAAAAAAAATTTAAATGGAGTAGGGTGGAGTAAATTTTATTTATTTATTTACATTTGTTGACTGGGATTGTCCGACTGGACGTAGGTCCATTTTCAGTGGAGGCCCGGGAAGAAAAGTTCCACAGTTAAAATAAAGTGACAGTAGTTACATTGGATTACATAGCGATAAACAATTTAACATAGCAATTAATTATAAACATATTTACAGATGAAGAACATAGTACATCAGTAGACAACTAGAATCTTTATCTGCAAAGTACATAACAGACATTAACAAATGTTACAATAAGAAGTTCCTGCTGTATAATAAGTACTAGGCTTATGAGCATCTGAGCTTGCTATAATCAAGGTAGTTAGTGGGGTGGAAAGAAAGGTAGTGGTTGGATGGGTGGATGATATTAGAGTGGGAGTTGCAAGGGCATAGCCAGCATGTTTTTAGGTGTGCTTTTAGTAAAGATTTGAAGTGGGTGCATGATGGTATGGAGGTAATTGTGGGTGGGAGGGAGTTCCATAATTTGGCTATGGTGCAAGAGAATAGTGCTTCACCAGCAGAGTTATTGGCTTTAGTGATCTGCAAGTGATTTTTGTTGCTGGATCTTAGTGGTATGGTGGTGCGATAGGGTTGGAGTAGATCTGGAGGGATGGGACATTTAGTGGATGGTTTACTAGTTTGTGGGCGAGTGATAGTTGATACCATTGAAGGAGGTGAGGGAGTTCAAGCCAGCCCAGTTCAGCAAGTGAGAGACAGTGGTGACTACGGTAGGATGCCCCTGTGGCGAATTTGGCGATTTTGCTGTAGCAGGTCTCTAGCTTGTTTAGATCGCATTGCCTCAGGTTGGTATATATTGGAGAGGCATAAAGTAAGGTGGAGATAAGGTGGGAATTTGCTATTGAAATCTTTGCTGCTTTGGTGAGAAGTTGCTTATCTCTGTATAATGCTCCTATTTTTTTGTGGACTTTTTTATGGTCATGGATATGTGAATGTCAAATTTTAGTTTATTGTCTATTTCCACTCCTAGCAATTTGGTGTGTTCAGTTGGGTATATAGTGGTGTTGTCTTTTGCTTTGATGTTAAAGTGCGAGTTGTTTTGAGTATGTTTGGTGGGTTGGAAGATGAGTAGTTTAGTTTTGTTTGGGTTGAGTATTAATTGGGCGTCTGATAACCAAGTTTTAACAGAGGAAAAGGCTTCCTGTGTGACTTTTTGCAGTTTGGGTAGGGACTGGGCTGAGCAGATGATGGTTGAGTCATCTGCGTATTGTATGAGTGTGCCATGTTTGGTGGCAGAGGCTAGATTATTAGTGAAAACAGAGAAGAGTAGGGGGTCCAAGGATGGATCTTTGGGGAACCCCTATGGAGACAGGTAGTTGGGGAGATATGTCATTCTGCCATACAACGGATTGTTGGCGGTCAGACAGGTAACTCTGAAACCAGTTGGTGACTGATTGAGAGAAGGATAGGTTATTGAGGACAGAGATGAGTTGTTTGTGTGGGACCATGTCAAATGCTTTAGATAGGTCTAGGAAAGTAGCAGAGGAGAGATAGCCATTGTTTTTATGCTGAAGGATAGTGTTAGTAAAGGAAAGTAAGGCAGTGGTAGTGCTATGGTTTGGTCGGAAACCATGCTGAGTATTGGAAAGAAGGTTGTTAGTAAGGAGGTAGTCTGAGACCTGAGAATGTATGCATCTCTCTAGTATTTTGGAGAGTGGAGAGAGAATAGCTATGGGGCTGTAATTGGTTAGTTCTGTGGAGGGGCCACCTTTGTGGAGGGGAATTATATGTGGTACTTTCCACAGTGTGGGAACGTAACTTTCTGACAGAGATTGGTTAATCAAGATGGATACTGGGTAGGCCAGAGCATCAGCTGTGATTTTTAGGTATTCACTTGGGAGGTTGTCTGCTGCTAATTTGGTGGGCTTAAGTTTAGTTAAGAGTTTTTTTATGTTGGAGGTAGGTACAGGAGAAAAAGAGAAGGTAGTGGGGAGATTACTAGTTGAAGGTGTGGGTTGGAGGGGAGGGGGGGTTGTGTTGTTTAGCTAGTGATAGTATGGTTTGTGTGAAGTGTGTGTTGAATGAGGTAGCAATATTTTTGGAGGAGTGAGGGATGTTAGGAGGAGGGGTACTGACTTTACCTGGGTGGAGGATGGAGTTTATGGAGGACCAGAATTGTTTGGGGCTGTGTTGGGAGGAGTCTAGGGCAGACTGGTAGTATTGGAATTTGTCCTGTTTTATTAGCTTTTTAACTCTATTGCGTAGGTCTAGGAATTTCTGTCTAGTTGAGGGGGTTTTGGTTTTGCGCCAGTGCCCCCAGGCTTTACCCCTGTTTTTCATTTCTGACTTAGTGGTTTTCTGTAGCCATGGGGAGGGTTGTGCTTTCATTCTGGAAAGTCTTATGGGGACATGGTAATTAAGGATGCTCAGGAAAGTAGTATTAAAAAATTCAACTGCGTCATCGAGACTGAGGTACTTTAGGGGATGCCAGTTACATTCTTTGAGGGATGAGATGAATGTGAGTGGGTTAAAGTTTAGGTTTTTACGTATTTGATGGTAGATGACAGGTTTAGCTTGGTATAGGTATTTTTTGAGTAGGAATGTTGGGGAGTGATCACTGAGGCTATCTGATAAGCAGCCTGTTATATATGACTGGGGGCTCTTACTGACTAGTATCCAGTCCAGGGTAGTGTGCTTGCTGGAGTTTTTTATTTATCCTGGTTGGCGACTGGACTAGTTGGGTGAAGCCATGAAGGTTTATATGATGGGTTGGATTGTTGCCAGAACAGGATTGCCAGTCAATATTCAAATCACCTAAAATGATAGTTTCTTGGGGGAGATGGTGGGTAGACCAGCTGAAGAGGTTTTCTAGTGGAGGGATGTTTTGGCCTGGTGGGAAGTAGCATCCAATTATATTGATGGTTTTGTTTTGGTTTATTTTGAGGTTGGTATATATTATTTCTTCATTGCCTATTTGGGGAGCTGATGATTTTAAGATCTAGATGTTTAGATGCTGTTTAAATATTATAGCTACACCGCCTCCTTTCTTGTTTAGCCGGTCTACACTTAGTATGCCGTAACCGGTAGGGAGTATTTGCTCACTGGTAATTTGAGGTTTTAGCCACGTTTCTGTCATGATGACTATATCTGGGGAGTACAAGTCTATGGTGGCATGGAGTTCATGGACTTTGTTGGATATACTTATAATATTTAGGCTTAGTAGAAGGAAGTCACTTGGCTTTCTATTGGCTGTGATATGGGAGAAGTTGTGGTTTCTAGTCTAATTATGAGGATTGGGGTTGGAGATGGTAGGGCCAAGGTTGGGGTGGATGTCTCCACTTAGAGCTAGTTTTGATATGCATGAGGTTATTAGTTTTCTCAGTTTTTGAATGTGTTTGTTTATTAGGGAAACTATATGATTGTGCTCTGTGGGTAATAGGTATGGTGGCAGGGTTACTATGTTAAGTTGTAGGGATGCTTTATGTTTGAGTAATATAGTTGGTAGAATATGCGGGGAGTACATAGTGATGGTTCTTGAAGAGGTGGGAGGGGAGCTGAGTGAGGGTGAGACATGAGTGGTGGTGTGATCAGTAGTACAGTGGTAGTGGCTGAGTGGTGGAATGATGGAGCTTTGGTAAGATGTAAGATATGCAAGGAGAGTGTATGCAGTGAGCATAGGTAAGGTATGCTTGTACATGTTAGTTGAGGAGGTGTGATAGTAGTGGGAAAATGGAAGAGGCAGTGTTGGGTTAGAGCTGTGGTTGGCTATTGGAAAGATGGGAGGGGTTTGTGAGTGTAATAAAGGTAGGACCACTGGGGGCAGGAGGTAATAGGGGGCAGGGTGGGGAGCGAAGCGGGTAGAGACCCTGTTAGTTGCTCTTATGAGGGGGCTGGAAACAATCAGGTAACAGAGTAAACTGATAAATGAACATATGATAGTGACAAAGGTTGGTTGTAGTTTTAAAAATGGTGCCTGCCACAGGTAATATTTATTAACTTTGGGATTGGCTTAAGGTAATAAACAGGGAAAGGGGAGGGGGAGAACAAGGGTGTGAGCAAGCAGTTCTTTTGTACTGCTGCTAATGAGCCAAAGCAAAGACAAGTTTGTGTTTAAGAAACAATCAGAATTGACCAAGGACTGCTCTGAAACTGTAAGTCATTTCTTAACCATCTCTCAGGTGGAAAAACAGGATAACCTTGTATCAGTAGGCTACTGTGGTCTCAGTTTAAATGAACAAATACACAGTATTGATCAGTTATGGATACTATTTGCTAACAGAAGGGAATAAGAGAGAAAGTGGAAGATGAGTGAGTGTGTGTGTGTGTGTGTGTGTGGGGGGGGGGGGCTGCTTACAAGCCAAAGCACAGTGCTCTCCAGGGGAAAATGAATATTGGCTCAAACAGGTAGACACATACTCAAAGTTAACTTTAGCTGTTTGCAGACAGTTCAGACCCAGACTGCGCTTTTCTTATAAGAATGATAAAGCTGGTACCGCAGTTGAATACGTAAGAGTGGTGTTAGGTTCAAAGTTAACTTTAGCTGTTTGCAGACAGTTCAGACCCGGACTGCACTTTTCTTATAAGAATGATAAAGGTGATATCGCAGTTGAATATTTAAGAGTGGTGTTAGGTTGGAGTGACACTGAGCTTTTCATGGGGCCTGTAGCAGAGTGGATTGTAAATGCCCCCTTACCCCCATAAACGGGTCTGGAAATTATTGCACCCCCTAATACAACTATCTCTGAGGCTACCATGTAGGTAAGATATAAGATAAGATATCATTTTCATCAGAAGCTTGTGCCATCTGTCAGACTTCAGTACTCTGCCTTTAATGAATTCAAAAGTAACCCATTCAACAAATGATCTAAATTTGTCTGTTACACTTTAGGACGATTGTGCTAAAATTCATTTCTTCATAGGTTCATAGATTAGTACTGAACTAACTGCCCTTGTGGAGCATTTTAAGCCTAGCCAGTTACCTCATGTGACAATCTGAAAACTTAAACATAAGAAAAAAAATCTACCTTTCTTACATTTTTGCAGGGGGGACAAGTACCCCCCTGTGCCCCCACACCCCCCTGCAAATTATATATACCAATTCTGAGATCACACTACAGTGAGAAAAAGAGCAAATTACCCAATCCTTGCTGTACTGAGATCTACATTTAAAATCTAGGAGTTTTCAAAAACTCGATCATATGGTCATGATCATATGGAGTTTGAGTTTCTGAAAACTCAATCAACTGATAGGGATCCACACACACATACTACTTTGTAGAGGAACATTTTTACTGAGGTGCTTTTGTTGAGGTGTCTAGTGTCAATGTCCTGTTTCGTTAGGTGTAGGTATTTTACCTTATCCTCACTGTTGTGTAGTCTCAGAGTTAGTATATTTAAAGAAGCCAAGGTGTGGATAGCCCAAAACCTTGCTTTTGTGTTGTGTAACTTTTATGGATCAGATTCCCTTAAGTAGTGAGATTGTGTCAGTGAGGGTAGGAGAGTTTGCTTCATAGGTAATTACTAGGCTAATAACTCCAATGGGCCTTTTAAGCCTGTCCATGCTTTCCAAATGTATAAGACAAGTTTTGATACCCTAGGGTGATTTTAAGGGGTATTTGTAGGCTTGGGCATTGGTGGTTCATCATGATTAGATATGTGGGGCTATGAGGTTGAGTGAGTCTTCTTCACTTTCTGAGTGCTTTTTGAAAACACATGAACCTATACTAAGTAAGCTGGCAGCATGCTGCAGTGTTTTTTTTTTTTACTTTTCCCCACTGTCATTTGACTGTAGAGCTTACTGGGATTTGGGGGTCAGGCCTGTCTAAATTTTTTCTCTTTTTATATCTTTTCAATACAGAAAAATGTGTTTGTATTTGTTTGTAAATACATACATACATACATATTCTAAGAATTTCTTTAGAGCAATTAAATAATTAAGCACTTTACAGTAAAATATTTTAAAAAGTATAGTAAATAGCAAATAATAAAATGATTCATACTTTATGTATTTGTCACCAGTCTACCTGTGTCATCCAAAGGCTGTAAATATCACACGCTAAACACAACAAAAAATGCAAGGACAATTGTCTCAAATTAAACGTGAATAAATGTAGTATAGTTCATTTTGATAAAGAAAATAGTTTCACGTACTATATAAGAGATGCACCCATTCAAATCATACACTGTTGTAAGGTATCTAAAACTCTTACTGATAATTCCTTATCATTTGTCCATCATTTCTCCACAGTAGTTCAGAAAGCCTTTTGTCTGGCCAATCTAATTTCCAAAATAACTCTACTAGTTCCAAAAAAGTCTTAATTCCTCTTTACTCATACCTAATCAGACCCATTATTGAATATAATGCACCTTATGGCATATATTTATGTAAACATATCACACAATTTGAGGGACCTCAGAGATTCATAACTAAAAGATCAGTGGCCTCAAATATCTTAGTATCAGGAAAGAGCGGCAGTCCTTTCACTGTACTCATTCCGTTACAGACTCCTTTGTGGAAATCTAAATATAGTCTTTTATGCAATAAGAGATCCAATCCTATTTGACCTCCTGTTCCTTCACTGAGCTAATAGTGCATTAAATATCTGGTTAAAGAAACCAAACCTTCATTAGCAGATAAATAAGGGACATTGCTGTGATAGATTCATATCCCAACATATCCAGACTTCTGAAACAAACTTCCACTACATGGGAAGCAGACTGGCACCCTTGCCACCTTCAAGGTTGTTGTTTGTCTTTCGGCTTTTCCCGGTAAGGGGTCACCACAGCAGAACTCCGGTCCGTTAATGATTGGCAGTAGATTTTTATGAAATGCCGAGGTGCCAGCTCGATGCCCAACCTTCAATGAAGGCACACCCATTTATGCACGCATGTCTTTCGAACGCTACCCAACCGCGGGGAGGACATGCAGACTCCACACAGAAGGCACTCCCAAGCCCAGCCGAGAATTGAACGGGAGAAACTCTTGCTGTGAGGTAACAACGCTACCGCCGTACCACCACAGCATCTCCTTGCCATCTTCAAGGTAAAGCAAGATAATTAGATGGAGAGACACAAATTCTCTCCTAGTCTATCTTGTATTGCCCTCCTTGAAGCTAGAGGTAAATTTTGAATAAGGTTTTTAGGCTAGGCTTTAAATGGTCTGCAGATTGATTGCCTAGCTCTTAGCTATGAACCTATGAACCCGCACAAAAACTCCGCAAAAAATGTACAGTATTTCAGTGAATGAACAGGGGATATGTAAGTAAATAAATAAATAAATAGAATAGAATATATTATATCTGCTGCTAGTCAATGAAAGAGCTTGCACTAAGGGCTTTTGGAATGCCATTGTCTCGCGACACTGAACTAAATGTCTATAGCTACAGACTTCTGCATTCATTATTCCATATATGACTATACACCAGAATATTGGCTTTTTACATCAACTTATGATCCTGAAACTCTCTCCAATTTTCCCAATTGTTTTGACATCTTTCCTCCTATTTTTATCCTTGGTGCTTTTGTGGTTATTATTGCACCACACCCTCTCTCTTTCTGTATTGAACTTTGACACTGAACAAGTGTAAGGAAGTGGATACAGCAGCTTACAAAGTTATAAAGATGTATAGCCACACATTCAGGTGCACGCGCACACACACACACACACACACACACACACACACACACACACACACACACACACACACGCGTATTTTTATTGAAACACACACATACATTCTTTTTATTTATTGACTTAGTCTAACAGTGTAAACATATTAATAGGGTTGATAAATATGGAAATATTTTATGGACTGGTGTGTGATATGTGAAACATCATCTGTTGTATGTTTAAAAAGTGAGTTTCACAATGAGTGGAACATTCAGAAGTCAGGCACCGAGTTCTCTAATTCTACAGCACAACATTTTTTATGTATCATACATAAAATGAATTCCTGTTTATCCTTACAATGTTGTTTTCTTGTTATTTATGCTTTTTTCCCCATTTACCTCAGTGGGATTTTTTATTGCCTAAGTTTCTCATGAATAGTACTGTAAATAGCTTTCACATGTTTTAATGAATTGAATTTTTTGTTCCTGGCTTTATAGACTAATTTGGGTGCCTGTTGAATTTCTGGGGACAGTGATTACTCTCTTGAAGACTACAGAAGTACAAATATGGCTAAGTTCTTTGAAAAGCTTACCAAGACCATTAACCAATTTAGTGTTTGAGGATAGGTAGTTGTGCATCTGATAGAACCTTCACCATTAAGGTCAGGATAAAGCACTCTAGAGAGAAAAGTGTCATGAACAATAGCCCCAGGGATCTGTCTTTGCCCCCTTTTCTTTGGTGCATACTTCTCTGAAATGAAAGCTGATATCAAGGAACTATGGATAACCAAGTTTATTAATAATTGCAAACTGAGGAAAGTTATCAATTCCCATTCTGATACTCCAGTTCTCCAGCAGGGAATGGACCAACCAAATGTTTTGTGGGTTACCCATAGGCTTACTCTCAATGCCAAGGAATGAACCATAGTTCCCTTTGGTAAATCTGGCATCTCAATTATGTATGATATGGATAACACTCCACTTGAATTTGATGCAGCATTCAGGGACCTGGATACCTACGCACATAAGAAGTTATCACTTGACCACCACATCTCTGTCATGGTTAATTGTTCTTTCTACCTTTCACACCTTATCCTTTCTGTTATCTACTCAATGTTCAGGCAAGTTATATTCCCACTTTATTACTCCATCATTAGATATAACTCCCTCTTTAGCAATTACCCCGCTGAGCAGCACCTAAACCATTTTGAGGGATCTCAGCATTTCTTCACAAAAAATATATATCCCCATTTCTGGAATAAGCTGCCCTTACCTATCAAGTAGAATACTTCCCTGGTAATCCTTAAAACTAGTCTGGATAACTAGCTGGTCATCACACATATTTATCTGGAATATGTGGAGAAAATCATCTTGATGGGGGAACCTGTTATCCTGCCACTTTTACTGACTGATGGGGATGAGCTTCCCAGTGATCTTCTTGTATAAATCTCTGACCCAATGAGTTTGTGGAACACATACTAAGGCAGAGACTGCAGTGTTTTGGAATAGCCCACCTGAAGTACACCCATTTCAGAGCTAGTATATATATAAATAAATAAATATATATATATATATATATATATATATATATATATATATATAGGTCTACCTGAAAATGCCAACAGTGCACAACGCTGACGATGAGAACACCGACACCGGAAGATCGACAACGGAGAAGACCGACAGTTGAGAATCCTGATGCTGAGAACACCGACATGTTAAGGTAAGTGTGTGATTGTGATGGACGTTAGGGTCAGGGTGTGGGTAAGGTAAGTGTGTGATAGTGACAGACGTTAGGGTAGGGTGCAGGTCAGCTAAGTGTGTGATAGTGATGAACTTTAGGTTTAGGGGCAGGTTAAGTGAGTTAGAGTTAGGGTGTGGGTAAGGTAAGTGTGCAATGGTGACGGATTTGATGGTTAGGGGCAGATTAAGTGAGTTAGGGTTAGGGTGCGGGTAAGGTACGTGTGCGATAGTGACGGACCTTAGGGTTAGGGTTTGGGTTAAGGTTAGTGCATAGATAGTTGTGTATGTAAGGTTTAGTGTAGGTTTGTAAGGTTTTTGGTGTGCTTGTGTGTGTGTTTTTCGGGAAAGGTATTTCTTTTGTTGATTGTCAGGATTTTGGTTTGTCGGGCATGTGAAGTTCCGTGTTTTTGAACTTTCTTTGTTTGTCGGTTTTTTCATGTCAGTTATTTTGTTGTCAGTGTTTTGGCTTGTCGGTGTTATCAGGTAGACCCATACATATATATATATATATATATATATATATATATATATATATATATATATATATATACATGTATAGCAGGGGTGTGGGGTTACTGCTCTTCATGTTGGTATGAAAGGAGAAAAGCCCCATACAGAAGTACTTTACAGGTGTAACAGTGAGTTTCGATATTCCTACATTTGCGTTGGAACTGCAGTTTGCAGTTTAATTTTAAGTGTCAGAACTTCTGGTTTTGAGTGTCTCACTTCTGTTAGGGAGCTGCATTGTTCAATTTTTATTTATAGCAGCAGTCGTTTTGATGTATTTTATTGTGTATTTGGGTTATGTTAGAATTTGTTAGTTCTGCAGTTTAGTTGTGTTTTAGTTACTTTCATTTGGTTGCATTAAATAGTTACAATCAAGCTGTTTTTGTCTGCAATGCCATTTCTAGTTCACTGGTCATGGTTAGTGTATCGTACTTTTTATTCTGTGGCTATATCTTTTTCATTCTGATGAGTACAAACTGCATTTCTATTGAGTTGGTTTAGGTGGGCGGTGTTGTTTTAGGGAATTGTCTGTGTTTGTTTTGTGTGTGTTTGCAGTGAGTTAGTAAACTTTTGTGTGTGTGTATGTGTGCACATATATAAGTGTATATTTATATGTTTTGCTGACTGAATTGTGGTCAAATCAAGGAGTGTTTGTCCCAGTTCAGTGAACCTCAGTTCAGTGGCATCAAGAAGCAAATAGGTAGGGGAATTGCCCTCCCCTGCCAGAATCATGTTAAAGCTCATTCCTAATGTTTGCAGAGTTGAGGTTTACTGCATTGTGATTGACATTTTGTGTGTCAACCACAAGGGTTAGAGTTACTGTTAGCGTTATTCCTCATGCACTACCTTACTCATTTGCTAAACCTAACCCTGGCTCTACTCCAGCCTCTAACCCCAAATTTACATAAACATCCTTTCCATTCGAGTAACACTAAACAAAAGAAATGGACACAGACAGACAGGCAGACAGATACACACACGTGCACAAGTACACACTCACAAACATATCATTCATATCTGTCCCCTTCATTAACCAGCAAAGACTTGCACCAACACACACTCAACAGCACTTTCAAACAATTCTAAAACATCCGCTCCCTTCCTTTTTCCTTACTCTAACCCTAACCAAACACACACACAATCTGAATGCTGAGACGTTTGTATCAGCAAAAAATGTCAATGAAATATAAGAATATGAGAAATGCAATCAAAATTTAATTTTTTAAAATTTTATTCTTATTTTGTTTAAGGTAAGTTTAGATTTGTGTTTCACGGTGTTTGAGGTCTGATAGGGTTTTTGGGGGATGCATATATCTGTATTGTATGTGTACAGTGTATTAATGTTTACTTGATTTTAAAAATTAGCAAAAATCATGAGAGTTTACCAGAATGGTAGTAACTTTCCTGATCAGCCAAAGTGTAGATAAACTGCTGATGATAAGCAAAGGGTGTATGCAAACTTTTAATGATATGCTAGGTTTATAGATAGAATGTATATTTTTTATTAGTTATTTGCACATAATGCAGATTTTTTTTATTTTTTTACAATTTTGTACATATCATTATGTCTCTCATTTTAGCCAAACTATTAATCACTCAAGAAGATAACCATTTGAAGGAATTCAGTCTCGTTCACACTGAAAGACATAAAAATTAAAATAAAATTCAAGAGACTGCACACACAAAATACACGATCCAGTCCCTTATAAATAGTTTCCTTTATATACATCAAAGCCTTAGAAATGGACTTTAACAAATTCAGAACAAACATAATAAAAAAACAAAGAAAATCAAAACCGCAGCCAGCCAAATGAAAAAACGAACAAATTCAGAACAAACATAATAAAAAAACAAAGAAAATCAAAACCACAGCCAGCCAAATGAAAAACAAACAAATTCAGAACAAACATAATAAAAAAGCAAAGAAAATCAAAACCGCAGCCAGCCAAATCAAAAACACTGTTGCCACAGAGACTTGACTCCAGTTATTTAAATTAAATAACTAACAATAAATCTAACAATTGCATATTATTCCACACAGTCTTCTATAATAACGCAAACATTTATGGAATATGCATATATAATAACTGAAAATAATAAAATGATATGTGTAACATCCAAATATTATCCTCTGTAGTCTAAGAAGAACTGCATGAAATCACACACTTACTCAATCACAAAATCATACTTAAATGACATAAAACTCTGTTCAACAGATAACTGCAGCTAATGCATTCCAATGAATTGAATGGAAAAGAGAAATTTGAACAACTAAACATCTAAATAAAATATTTAGTTTTTCTGGGATATATTAAACATATTGTACTTTAGGATTAGAATACCTGACTTTCTGACATTGAGCTTTCACTGAAAGTCAAGGGAATAATTTCCTAAACATACAGTTCAATATATTTCATCTATCACATATCAGATTCCCATGTGTTATCTCCATCTCTATCTCTATCTAGCTATCCATAGTCTTTCAAACTTTGGTGTTGTTGACAGTATAAACTGCTGTGTGCTTTCTTTGAACATACATATTGTTAGATGCAGGGACTGATGAATTTGATATTTTTGAAGGGATATGTTTATGCTTAAGCTAAGTGGGGGAGTTAGTGTGAGTTAATGCTGAAACTTTCAGATATATTGAAAGTTTCAGCATTTGGGGGAAGAGATGTGTGTACAGGTGCTTGCAGGATAGGGGTAGTGTAAGGGTTAGGTAAGAAGACAGGTTTAATATTTTATGTGCACAAGTGTGTGTGTGTGTGTGTGTGTGTGTGTGTGTGTGTGTGTGTGTGTGTGTGTGTGTGTGTGTGTGTGTGTGCTCTGGATTAGAGTTAGGGTAAGGTTATGTAAGTGGGAAGCTTTATTGCTGTGCGTGTGTGTAATGTATAATGTATGTTCAAAGTGTGTCATTTATTTAGTGGTACTATTAAGAAACGGGTTTTTCATAAGGTAATGTGCAAGGTTAGGGATAGAGGCAGGGACAGGATTAGGGTAAGCACACATGAGTAAGGTGGATCGAAGGAAGAACATAATACAGAGAGCAGCTTAAAACAGAATAGAATAAAATGGCTACAAAAAAGCATACAATTTTGTAAGATGATGCTTCTAGAAGGTTACAGTGGTAAACATGTTCCTATCTATTGCAGCAGAGGAGGGAGTCTTAACAGTTTATCGGTATAAAGACAAGGTCATTATAGTTAAGTATTAATTGAAGTCATTACATTGTTGGTGGAATTCTAAGAAAAATGACTCCTAGAGTTTTGGAGTGGGCTATGAAGGACATGGATTAGAAGGCACATAACTAAAATACATACAGAATATCTGGAGGTCAGCTGGAACAGCATTATTTTCATCAGTATTTTGATGTGAAGTGGAAGTTATTGCTTCTTCTATTATGAATGTGCATACAAATATTTCCTTATCATGCAGTTCATCCTCTCTACAACGTAACTCACAAAAATAATTTTCTTGCATTAGGGGTGCTGGCAGTTTCCTTTTGTTTACTTTAGTAGCTCTCTCACTTTCTTTCCACTTAAGACTTCTGCTGTTGTTTCTGACTGGCTTTTTTATTTAGACTAGCAAGGAGAACGTTGACTCTGTTTAAGTTCCCACTTTCCCTTTTGTTCAGTAAGATTCATCCATCTCTTCCACAGTTTGTACACCCACTTGAACTAATGTATTCTAAACTATGACTCCTTCACTAGTTAACAACCAGAGTCTTTTTGAAAAGACTTGGTATTAGATTTACGTAACCTTTCCACTCAGAGCCAAATTTTAGCTCTAGTTCTACAACTTTTTTCTTTACTGAGGCTATATATTTATGGCAATTTATCTAGTTGAACATTTCCATTGTTTTTTGTAGCTCTTTGAACTAGAGAAGATCTTGGACAATTATTATATCATGTGTTCAGTTATGCACTAGAACTAATTGGTGTAACACTTTCGTAAAATAGTTTGTATTTTTACCTGTGACTAGGACTTTTGCCTTCATGTGCACACATTACTTCAGTTTACTGTCTACTAGTTGTTTTATTCTTATGAACACAATGTGATCTTACAATATAATCTTAAGTCCAACAACCCTTACAACTCTTTCCATTCCACTGGAGTAGTACATGTAACAATTTTAGTAATAGCACA
The DNA here is from genome assembly GCF_019279795.1 of Protopterus annectens. Classification (NCBI taxonomy): domain Eukaryota; kingdom Metazoa; phylum Chordata; order Ceratodontiformes; family Protopteridae; genus Protopterus; species Protopterus annectens. The sequence goes on from NC_056750.1 coordinate 752,472,013, forward strand.
GTGTCAAAAAGTACATTCTGAAGTCTTAGTAGTTAACAGTTCAGCATTATCACATTCTACAGGCATGGTTTTGCATACATCTTGTTTTTACAGGTAGAATATTGTTAGTAACTCTGCAGTATTGTGTTGTGTGCCCATTTTTACAATATTTGAAACAAACCAACTCAAGTGGTAGTATTTCTTTCTTAACTGCAGGCAAAGAAGCATACTTGTGCAATGGCAAATTATGAGTCCCTTGTTCATGCAAGTTTGACTTGGGATTTGCAAATCTAGTGAACCACATGTGATCTGCTAAAACAACAAGCTGTTCAGAAACCTTATGGTTACTCTGGGATGTTTATTTTCTTAAGATGATAGGTAGAGCCTTTTTAAAGTTATCTAGAACCAACATTTCTTTAATATCATTTACATTATTTGCATGAGGTCCTAGTTACAGTTTTAAAGTATACTTAAAATCATCCATCTGTGATCTTACCAGACTTTGCACACTGAATGTACAGTTGTGATGTTTTAAGTGATCAGGTGAAACCCTAGCTAGAATTTCCTGTTTCACTTTCCTTGTTTTTAAGACGTCCTGTTTCACTTTCTGATAGTTGTAAGCATCAGCACTCCCAAGTTCCATGTATTCTTTTAGTGAGTTCCCAGTTAGAGCTAAGAGCAGTATCCTGGCCCATTCAGTATGAGTAGTTTTATTTATATCACTCTCAAGTGCTGCATAATAAACTTCTGTATTTTCTTCCTTCAAAGTTTTTTCAGAGGTGTACATTTTTTTGGATTATTTTCAGTTTTTTTTACTTTAGTGGACATCTATTGAAGGATGAACAGGAGCTGGTCAGTGGCTATAATTCTTTCTTGAAGACCTGTAGTAGACCACTGATTCAATATTTTCCCCATTCTTCTCAGAACAAAACAGCTATGGTTTCAATTCACACACATATTTAGCTGCAAAGAAAATTTCACTAACAGAAAAATTCTCCTGAAAATACTTCTAAGTCTCATGAGGATCTCTTTTGCCATAACAAATCCCCATATAAGCACAGTGTTTCTAACCAGGTCTCAGTGCACCTCTTCTCACTGTCATGACATTCACATTTTCCGGAGTAAATCTGTATGCGGGCACAATTTTTAACAGTTCCTCAATTTTATCGATTCGTTATTCAACCATACTTACCTTTGTTTATGTTTCTCATCCGGTTTACCTTTGCTTAAATTTCATACAAAGTGAGAGGATCCAACAGTTCAGGTCAGTTTGCAATTAGAAGAGGGAGCATTACACTCAGTAAGGCTTGCTTTCCTTATTGGTGTGGGGAAGAGCAACTCAAGAAGAGGATTTGCTTTCAGATCTCTTGAAATTTGCAGTTTGTTATGAAACTATTCCTAGGCAACAAAGACTGCCTCAATACTTCACAGGACATACAGGACCATATATAATCAACTACTCTTTATTGAAAACTTAAAAGGTGGCTATGGGTGCACTTTGTGTGCCATTGTATGCCAACTTGGTGATATGGGTATGGGAACAAAAACATGTGTATAAGTCCCAATTTGTTCAGTGTTGGTTAGTACATACCTATTACTTTGATGGCATCTTTATTTTATGGAATGACACTACTGAGAAGTTAGAAGAAGTTATCTGTTATACTATATCTAAAGCATAATTTCTAAGTTTTACATATTCTATTCTGAGGGGTTCTTTCCATTATTTGGATGTGACTAGATATAAAAAGAATATAATTTCGAATCTAATATTTACAGAAAACCCACTTTTTCAAATGCATACTTACATTTCAAAAGTAAACACCCACTGTCCTAAAAAAGTCACTAGTTAGGATCTCTAGAATGATTATTGACAATGTTATGTTTTCAGGGGAATGCTCAAAATTGGAGAGGATGTTTTTGGATAAGGGGTTACCCTGCCCACTTTATTAATGAAATCAGGTGAGAAATAGAAACTTTTAGAAACCTCAAGTTTAATCTTATCTTTGGGCTAGGAGCAGTTCATATTTGCCACCAACCTACAAAAATAGGTTTTAATAGGGGCCTTGTTCTTAAATATCCCTGAATAAGGAGGTCATGAATATTATTTCAAATACTGTTTTACTTTTGATTCTGACAATAGTATTTCAGGAGTGATAGGTGATAAACCACTTTTTAATCATAAGAGAGGTAAGATTTTAAAAGGTATTTTTGAAAATCAAAGTAGTAGTTATAAGAGGTTAGTTCATATTAGGGGTTAAAGAAAATGTGGATGGTGTAACCATTGCCCTTTTATATTGGAGTACAAATTTGCAGAGTTAAGGGTCAACGGGAGAAGATTATATTGGCAGATGGGTATAATTAAACAACTAAGGGTTTTGTTTATATTGCCATTTGCACACATTGTAATGCATTTTATGTTGGCAAAACTGAAAGAACTTTAAGTAGATGCATTTACAAACATAATTATGATATTAAGAAAAGGAATTCAAACAATATCCTTTATGATCACATGGCCGAGTACACTAGATGCAAAAAGTTTTTATTTGAAGTGTTGGAGAAGGGTGACCAAAGTCCGAATGGTGGACCATGGGAAAAGGTGATAGAGGTCAGGGAATTGATATGGTGACTGACGCTCAATGCAAAAAAATCCACCTGAATTAAATGAGAATGTTTCTATTGTCTGTGGAGTCAAACTCCGTACTAGGAAAATGTGAGATTCCAATTTTATATGTATACTTACATTTACATTTTTAAATATTTATAGACCTTTGCTATGTGATATATTTGTATTTTCATTTTTATTTATTTTTTAGAGTATTTATTAAGATGTATTTACTTAAATAGAGTGGTTTATTATCATTTATTATTATTTGTATGCAGTTTTTCTATATGAGAAAATATGTAATTAGTTGTATGACTTTAAGAACTGTAATTGATTCACTGATGTCTATGCTTAGAGGCTTTAAATACATTTTTGGAGTTACATTCTTTTGGTTCTGATGAAGTCCAGGTTAACTGGTGTGTACAAAAGCACATAACCTTTTAAATTTTTAGTAAAAGGTGGTTGATTACATATGGTTGTATATGCCTTGTGGAGTGTTGAGGTAGTCTTTGTTGGTTAATTTTACTCAATTGCCTCTACACCACTATTGTTTTGCAATTTATTTAAACTGTTCTTAGGCCCCAAGCCCTCCTTAATAATGGGTGTTAACATTAATCCTAATGCTGCCCCTTCCATCAACCCTAACCCTACACTTTACCTTCATAAAAACTGTCCCGTAACACTGCCACTATTCGGACAAATTAGAGGTTAGTGTTATGGGGGATAGTGTTAGTATCAGGAGAAGAAATAGTTTTGCTTTCTTGATATTGTTTCATTTAATATTTATTGTTTTCAGTATAGTGCATGTTTAAGCTTTTTTGTCAGTGTTTTCAATTACGCACACACACATATATATATATATATATATATATATATATATATATATATATATATATATATATATATATAGGTTCCATACACTAGATCGAATTTTCACTAATTCAAAATAGTGCATGGAATGCTCACTGCAGCGAAAGTGCACTTAATCGAAAGTGCACTTACGCGAAGTTCAGTACAACAAACTGGTGTTGTACTGAACTTCCGTGCAGTACTCACGGACCTTAGAGTTAGGGCACAGGTCATAGTAAGGGGATAGCCCTTAGGGCTATCCCCTTACCATGACCTGTGCCCTAACTCTAAGGTCCGTGATGATTGCAGTGCAGTGAAGGACATAGCAATGTCCTCCACTATGGTGCGATAGTCACGAACCTTAGAGTTAGGGCATGGGTTAGGGTAAGGGGATATCTTTACTAACTAATCCCTTTACCCTAACCTGTGCCCTAACCCTAAGGTCCGTGACTATCGCACCATAGTGGAGGACGTAGCTTATTTTTTATGTCCTCCACTGTGCTGCGGTGTTTTCGGTGAAGTGCACTTACGCAAAAGTTCACTTTCGTTAAAGTGAACTTTCGCAGAAGTGAGGCTTCCTATTACAAGTCCGAAGTAGTGAACGTTCGTTCTTGTAATAGGAATCCATATATATATAGGTTTACTATTGGCATTTCAAATCCACTTCAGTTGACCATTTAGAATGTCGACCCAAAATGCTGAATCTGGAATGCTGAAAAGTAAACCAAAGCAAAAATGAATACATTGATGATCGTGGTTCAATGTATTTGACATAGGAGGAGGTGATGTCACTCACCTCCTGCTATGCACATTAAAGTATCATTAAACTCTACAGTCAATGGTACGCTAATTCTACTCTTTTCAGGGGGCTAAGCCACTGCACCCCCATGTGGGGGACTGTGCCCCCCACACCCCCTGCACATTAAATATACCAACTCTGAGATTGCACTACAGTGAGGAAATGGGCTAATTCCCTGTTCTTCACTAAACCATGATTTCCCTGCACAGTGTCGAACCCAAATGCTCGAATTGCATTACCCGTTCACTGTAGTGTAGTCGATACATTTTGGTTCGACATTCTGCCGACTTGAAAACTGCAAGATATATATATATATATATATATATATATATATATATATATTTATATATATATATATATATATATATATGTGTGTGTGTGTGTGTGTGTGTGTGTGTGTGTGTGTGTGTGTGTGTTTCATTTGCTCTAAAACACGTCATTGAGAAAACAACTGTCACAATTATCAAAATCACATTTCATAGAAAATACAAATGAGTGAAGCATATTTTATAGAAAGTGTTATATACAGTAATATACCTCCAAAAGCTTTGTTTGCAAGGGTAAGCCACCCTGTACCTCACACTCCCCTTAATTAAATATACCCATTCTGAATTGACACAGCCATAGAGAAAGCACAAAAAGCTCCTCACACACTGAATCACTGATGATGCACAAACTTAAACTTCTAGACATGGCGGTACAACATAACGACAGACATTAACAATGTACAAAAATGATCAACACTAATTTGGATTGTAATTCATATGATCCAAAACCACACCAGCAATGATTTTCTATAGCCTTTCACGCTCTTCTGCCAAATGCAATTCAGTCATTTGTGCTGTTGATGAAATGAGTTTTTAGTCACTTGCGTCAATGTTTTTTGTTTTAGAGCAAATGAAATGTACCCATATAAAAGACACACACACACAATATATACACACACACACACACACACACACATATATATATATATATATATATATACACATACACACACACAAATTCATGTCATAATCTCAAAATACTGAAACATTGAATTTCAGTATTTTGAAACTATGAAACCGGATCCACAAAACACCGAAACTACAAAACCCGAGCCAAAAACTGCGAAATTCAAAACACTGAACAAACCGCATACACTACACCATACAAACACCACAACACCCACATCACAACATAAACAAACAAAAACTACACACATGCACAACTCATACACACATAAGTACTACCTCCGAGATCGCACAAACAGGAAACAAAAGCAAACTCACACACACACATTCTCCAGTCCCTCACACACACATCAAACATATCAGCACACTCAAACACACTCTAACTCCCACTCAAATCCCTTACAAAACACTCACTTACTTGACAAAACGCCTAGATCCACACATGGCACCGTGCACCATAAACACACAATCCTGGACATCACGCAGCGTATGGCCATAACCGCAAGTTCGAGATATTTGAATTCGTGATTATGAACTTTTGTTATTTTAAACATTCGGGTTTATAGTCTCGAGATACTGAAATTCAACATTTCAGTATTTCAAGATTATAAACAGCTTCCGCACATACACACACACACACAAAAACACACACACACACACACACACATATATATATATATATATATATATATATATATATATATATATACACACACACACACACACAAATATACAGAAAACGCTCGGTTAACTGGCACCCATGGGGATTAGTAGATGTTGGATAACTGTAGTTTATGGTTGCTTGAGAGTTACTATTAAAAGTAGGCTTGACTAATATTGTACCCTATACTATTTGTTTGGCTTTATTTGTTCTTAGGTTGAGGAGAGAGGGAATTTATTCGTATCTTCCTTTTTAAAACTCTAAAACTCTAAAAACGTAAGCTATGTTTCTGCGGGCAGGGGGGATGGAACAGAAAGTGCAACACATGAAAATTGTACTGTATTTCTTCAATTTCTTTTTTTCTGGTTGCTTGAGTTCCAGTTAACTGAGTATTTACTGTACACATATAGATATAATGGGAAGGAAAACCATTAGTACCTGTATATCAAAATCTCTTCCATATGCTGGAAAAATGGAGTGCGGGCCATTTAAATGTCAGATTCAGTCACAGATCCCATAGTCCTTCACAGATTTTTAAATCCAATAAACTGCCACCATCTCCAACAGTAAGGAAAAACTTCCATACACAAAAATACTTAATAAGTATGAAAAAAAAACATAAATGCATACCACAGCTGAAATACGTTACAAAGTCTGTATAACCATATGCGTAATAAGTCTGTATATAGATATATGCCTTTCACCGAAGTGCATCACTTTACACTGAGAGGAACCCTTTTGGAATCTGAACCTATAGGTCAAATGATAAAAAAATAGCCACTCTAACCCAGTAGTCAAATTATATATAAACAAATGCAATGAAAAAGACTCTGTCAGGAACTGTGACCTAACAGGTGAATAAGAAGATACAGTAAGCAAAAGTAAAATACTACAGGAATAGAAATACACATTAAAATAAGAACACATAAACATTACTGTACAGTCGTAATTCAACACAGACAACAAACAGCCTGTCTCAAGTTCTGCAGTATGAAAAACAGGTGGACAGTTCCCATATTGTTGCCATTATAAAGACCTGGATGAAGAAATAAATGTTCTCTTTTTGCAACTGCTCAACTAGAAAAAAAAAAAAAAAAAAAAAACAGAAAAGCAAAATCCTAACAATATCTTCAGAAATAATTTGTCTTAATAGTGGTAATATTAGGGAAAGGTATTTGATTAAATTAATATATTGGGTTGGGATATGGAGCAAAACTGGAATTAGGATTAGCACATGAGTAAGGATGGACGTGGGGCTTATTTGTTCATAGGTTCATAGGTTGGTGCTAGGCTATCGGTCCTAAGGCCTATACAAGCCTAGCCATAACAATTCCCTGGCTATTTCTTCCCACACCATTTACTTCCCTGGACTCCTGTCTAGCAGGGCGACTGACGTGATCCCTGGGGTGAATTTCTTTTCTCCCATCCAGTCATCAAGGTTCCTTTTTAAGAGGGCCAAAGAGGTGCTCTGCTTGACATGTATGGGCAGTCTGCTTCAGAGTCTGGGGAGTCTCTGGGTCATGAAACTATCCCTCCAGCATGTTTTGTTTATTGTGATGACAAGGTTTAGATCTCTGGAGCGTGTAGCTCTGAGGGATTTGGATTTCTTTAAGTGTAGCATGTCCAACAGCTCTGGGTTTGACATGGCCTTGTATGTTAAGCAGAGATCGCCTCGGAGTAGACGATATGCAACAGAGTATAGCTGGAGTTTTTTAAGGCGGTCAACATAGGGCATCTGCTTTAGGCCTGTGATTCGTTTAGTGAGGTATTTCTGCAGCCTTTCCAGTTGTTGCAGATGTCTTGAGAGGTACATTCTAAATGTGGCATTCTATTCTATAATGGGTCTAATGAGGGATGAGTACAGTGGGACAATGACCTCCTTTTTTCTGGATAAAAAGCCCTTAGCGATGAGGTGTGCCACATAGAAGGATTTCCTGACTGTTGTGGCGATATGGTTATTGAAGGTGAGACCACTGTCCATCTGTGTCCCTAAGTCTGTTATCACACTTTCAGTGTTTAGTGTACTGCCACCTATGTGGTAATTCATGGGTACATGTTTTTTCCCAAAGGGGATAACTATACATTTCTTGGCATTGAGCTTGAGCCCATGGCTCTGGCACCAAGCATCTGTTTCTGTAAGGCCCTTTTATAGAGTATCGACATCATTTGGGGATTTAATAATGGCTCCCAGTTTGCAGTCATCTGCAAACTTTGTTAGCCAGAGTCCCTTAGTGTTGGCCTGTACTTTACAGAAGTAGATGCAAAACAAGAGAGGTCCCAGGACTGAACCCTGAGGTACTCCACTTGTCAGTTGTCTGGAGCTGGATTTGGAGTCAGCTACTTTTACAGTGTGAGTTCTGTCAGTAAGCCACTGGCAACCCATCGAGTGATGTAGGGATTAATGCCCAGCTTAGTAAGTTTATCTATGATTCCAGAGTGGGGGATGGTGTCAAAGGCTTTGACGAGGTCCAGATAGGCTGTGTGGACTGCCTTATCCTCGTCCACAGCTCTGGAGACTGATTCAAAGAATTCAGTCAGGTTCAGGAGACAAGATCGGCCCTTCACAAACCCAAACTGGGTGGGTTCCAGTGTTTTAGTGGCTATTCTTATGATTCCTGTCCAGGATATCTCCCAAAAAAAAAACATACTCCTACCCAAGCTTGAGTATGGTGTAATCTAATTTGCCCTACATTCTGCCTACAACTCCCAAAGGTTACAGATTGATGAAAACATTTTTTTTTATTGTTACTTTTAGCTGATTCACAAAATCACCACTGCAACTTCATCATATATTTACATTGGACAAGAATAATCAAGCATGTTAATTATTTATTTAACTTCTTTCTGTTCAAAGTATTAAGGGCACTGCTCACCTATAAGATCTAAGTTATCAATGTTAAGTTGTCAATCTCGCCTTCATTCTTGCTGGATGGGTTCGGAGCCGATCCTTGGCTCCGACTCGGCCAATACTAAAAGCTCGAGAGCTAATTCCACCGGCTCGAGGCTCCCCTATATCCCACAATGCTTGGCGGTAACTACTTAGATCTCGTTTGCCGCTATAGCTGACAAGGTGCTCTTCTACCGGCTCAGGCAGGTTAGTTTAACTTTTACCTTTTCAGGTACTTCTAAAACCCCCTTTTTGTTGTTCATATCTTAGCCCTTTTAGTTTAATTTTAGTTTAATTTAAATTTAGATCTCTCGACCCCTTTTTGTCGAGTCCTTACCCTTCTCCCCTTATCTTGTAGGCCTTCGGCCCTTCCCTTCCCCCAGTCCTTCAGTGACTAGTTTAGTTTTCTTTTTTGTCAGTAAGGGCTTGTGTGTGTGTGTCTGTGGCTTTTTAGCCTTTAGTTTATAGTTGATTGTTAGCTAAATTTAAAATAACTCTTTTATACAGGGTGTGTCTGTGGTGTTTTTTTTCTGTTGTCAGGCACTTTCCCTACAATGTCTAAGGAAAAGGTCTCAGGCTTCAAGAAGTGTGACTCGTGCTGTCAGAAAATGTCTCTGACAGACGGTCACACTTCTTGTGTGTACTGCCTGGGGCCTGTGCACCTGCAGGACTCATGTGCTGTCTGCCATGGTTTCAGCCCTCGAGTCCTGCAGGAGTGCAAGAACAAACTCATTCTAAGGGGTTTGTTAAAGCCTGAAGGCCCCCCTACTCAGTCTAGTTCGGGAAAACCTTCGAAGGCTTCAAAACAGTCGACTCCTGCTCCTGAGTCGACTGTAGTAATGTCGAAGCAGGCTCCGACATCGGCTCCGGCCGGAGCCGATGTTTTTGGGCCTCAAACTATTACCTCGGCTCTGGTTGGAGCCGCGGCTGTTAAGTCTTCATCGGCTCCGATACTATCGGAGCCACATTCTAAAAAGAGATCGAGATCCCCTTCTATAGGATCTACTCTTACTATTACTTCGGCTCCGGCTGGAGCCGAAGCTAGTAAGTCCCCATCGGCTCCGATACCATTATCGGAGCCATTTCACAGAAAGAGATCCAGGTCCCCCTCAATTGGTTCTGTACACTCGGCACCAGGATCTCCTCTACTTTCAGAGTGGAGTCACAAATCACATTCCTCTCGGTCTTCCAGGTTGTCAGACCATGATTTGCAGAGGGTGGTGAGTAGACTTCTTAAGTCCGAGGCACTGGCCCAAATGCTCCATAGCCCGACTCATCAGTCGTTGGCTATTCCCGTCCCTCATTACATTCCTCCTCCGACTCCTTCGAGTTCGGAGCCAGGGCTTGTTGGGGCCATCACTGTCAGTGCGTCGGATCCGATACCATCTTTTTGGGCTCCGTCGTCTGCTCCGGTCTCCTCTTTGGAGGGATCTCGGTGCCGGGCTTCCCTCGTCGGCTCCGAGGGGGCGAGTGGCATCGGACCCTTGCCCGACCCCGCTCTCCCTCTCGGGGCTTCGGCGCTGGTGAGTTCGGCTCTGACATCGGCTTTGGAGCCGTCTCTGTCGGTGCCGGGAGGGGTCCTTGTCTCTTCGGAGCGAGGGCCTCGGGCCTTGCCTGACAGAGATGCCTTTGAGGTCATGCGGAGCGTGCTAGAACCAGGTTCTGCCCCACAGTCGGCTCCCTCAGCCCCTCCATCTACAGTGCCTGCGGTGATTTCTACTCACCCCCTTGTCTCACACCGCAGAGAACCAACTCCTCAAGATTCCCCATTGGGAATTTCCTCCTCTTCCGAGGTCTCTCCTGACCCTGCAGGAGATCCCCCTAGGAAGAGGCAGTGCAAGAGGAAGCACATTGACTCCCCTGAATCTATCACCTCTGACACTGACTTAGAGGAGTCTGAAGGGTCCCCTCGTTCCCCCTCTGAGGATGTCTCCTTTGCGGACATCCTTGAAATCCTCAAGCAGAGGGGGAATTGGCCAGCCCTTAACCCTTCAGAGGATGAGTCAGTGTATCTTGAGGCATTTGGTTCTCGCCCTTCTACCTCCTGGGTGTCCCCTCCCTTTGACCCCCTTATGGAAGTGGTGGCAAGGAAGGCTTGGACGGCTCCTGACTCAGTGGAACCCACCCCGAGGAGACCATCCAAATTTATCACTGCTCCCTCAGACAAACAGTTTCTATCCAAATGTGTCCCGGTTGATGCCATGGTGGTGGCTGCGGCCACAAAGAAGGAATTAGCTGATCCTTCTGTTCCTGTCCATCCTCCTAATAAAGAGTCTAGGACCATGGACAGATACGGTAAGCGGATGTTTTCGTCAGCGACCTTTTCTATGCGGTCGCTGAACTACTTATGCCACTTCACTCGTCTCCAAAGAGATTTACTCAAGGATATGGGTGAACTGATGAAGGATCCTACAGCTGAGGGGTTCAAAGACACTATGAACTCCCAGTTGGCAACCCTAAATTCAATTGTGAACTCCTCCATGCGACTGGTTTCATACACAGCAGATGGAGCGAGTAGATCTGCAGGCACAGGCATTGCCTTACAAAGGCACGCCTGGATGCGACTGTGCAACTTTGCGGACCCTTTCAAGGCGTCCTTCACCAATTCCCCCTTTGACGGATCATCTTTGTTTGGTCCACAGGTGAAGGATACATTGACCAGGTGCGAGGTGGAAGGTAAGACTCTCTCTGCCGTAGGAGTCCATTTTTCCACCCCTTCTAGACCCTATCCCAAAGGTCAGAGGGGAGGGAAGATGTGGTTCCGGAAACAATCTCAGGGAGTCTCATCTGACGCACAAGGCCGATTCCCCTCTAGAGGCAGAGGGGGGAATAATAATAGACGCCGCCCCAGAGGCAGAGGAGGTCCGCAAAACCAGGGTAGCAGAGAGGTGTTCTCTGACAAACCCTTTCAGCACCCCTGAGGGGCTGCCCAGCTGTCCACCTTCGGAGGCAGTCGGGGGAAGATTATCACTGTACCCAGAAGCCTGGCTTTCCCTAACTCAAGACAAATGGGTACAGTCGATCATATCTGAGGGTTACAAAATTCCCTTTATTCACATTCCAACTCAACCAAAAAAATCCCTTCCAGATGTTCCACCCGGTCTAAGGGAAAAAGCAGCATTGGAAGTCTCAAAGCTGCTATTAAAAAGAGTCATCCAACCAGTCCCAGCAGACCAGCAAGGATCCGGAATCTACTCCAAATTCTTTTTGGTACCAAAAAAACAGGGACTGGAGGCCCATTCTAGATCTCAGTCACTTAAACAAGTTTGTCAAGAAAACAAAATTCCGGATGGTCACGCTACAGTCCATCCTACCCTTCTTGGGTCAGGACAATTGAATGTGCTCGATAGATCTTCAGGATGCGTACTACCACATCAAAATGAACCGACGCTCCAGGAGATATCTCCGCTTCAGGCTGGGAGCCAGTCACTACCAGTTCAGAGCCCTGCCCTTTGGTCTCACTACAGCCCCCCGAGTGTTCACCAAATGCATGGCAGTAGTCACGGCTCACTTGAGGCGCCAGGGATTCCAGGTGTTTCCATATCTGGACGATTGGCTCCTTACGGCCACCATCAGGCATCAGCTTCTACTATCCAGGAATTTCACCATGCAAACCTGTCAAGCTCTAGGCATCTCAATAAATTTAGAAAAATCTGCCTTGTCGCCTTGTCAGTCTATTACTTTCATAGGCGCCAAATTAGATACACAGACTCTTTCAGCAACACTCACAGAGCAGAGGGTTTTAGACATTCGGAACCAAGTATCCCTTCTGTTGCAATTGGTCAAAGTCAAAGCCAGATTAGTGTTAAAGGTATTAGGACTCATGGCAGCAACTATTCCCCTTCTCCCCTTAGCTCGCTTTTACATGAGGATCCTCCAGTGGATGCTCTTTACCCAATGGTCCTTTCAACGACTCCCAATGTCCCATAACATACTGATAACTCAAGTATGCAAGAATCAACTATCTTGGTGGGTCACGTCACCTCAACTTCTCCAAGGAAGACCCTTCACTCTCCCCCCTCCAGTTGCCACGTTGACAACAGATGCCTCCCTGATCGGGTGGGGGGGGCATTATCAGGGCAGGACAGTCCAGGGCACGTGGCAACCCTTCGAGTGCCACTTGCACATAAATGTCCTAGAGATGAGAGCAGTGCTTTTAGCGTTGCAAGCCTTTCATGACTCTCTTCCCAAAGGGACTATTGCAATCCAAACGGACAACATGTCCGTGGTGTGGTACATCAACAAACAAGGCGGAACCAGATCATACCCTTTATGTCGAGAAGCACTCAGACTTTGGCAATGGGCGATCTCTTCTCAACGTTTTCTGACAGCGACGCATATCCCCGGGAAATCCAACGTCATTGCAGACAGGTTGAGCAGAGCAATTCTCATGCCACACGAGTGGTCTCTAAAGACATCAGTTCTAGAAGAGGTATTTCTAAGATGGGGCCATCCTTGCTGCGATCTTTTTGCTACTCCCCAAAACAGCAAGTGTCAAGACTTCTTCACGCTCTTCCCGTTACCAGGCATTCCCACCAGAGATGCTCTAGTCCATGATTGGCCCCGGGGACTTCTGTATGCCTTTCCCCCCTTTCCACTTATACCTCAACTAATTCAGAAAGCCATCGCCTTGAGAGTGACTATGATCCTCATTGCCCCTTACTGGTCTCGACAGATATGGTTCCCCTTTCTTCATCGTTACCTTTTGGAGCAGCCTTGGCATCTGGACCCAGTACCAGATCTCATTACCCATCAGTCGGGTCAGCTGCACCAATCTCTGTCTTCCCTAAACCTCACAGCATGGTTTCTCCAATTCCTACATTAGCCAGGCTTCCCTCAATATCTCGCTCGGTCCGAGATATATTGATAGCCTCTCATAAATCCTCTACCCGGAAGATTTATACTAGTAAATGGAAACGTTTTTCCCTTTGGGCATCATCAAAAAGCATTGATCCTTTTACTGCACCTATCCAGTCCATTTTAGACTTCCTGGCGGAACTATTTCATTTAGGATCTTCTGCATCAACCATTAGAGTTCAGTTGGCTGCCATTTCAAATTTTCATGTGGGTGTTTCAGAATCCAGCATTATGGCTCACAAACTTTGTAAGGCCTTCTTAAGAGGTATATTTCTTCTCAAACCTCCGATCAAAGACCCTCCGCCTCAATGGGATTTAAACTTGGTTCTGGCGTCTTTAATTCTTCCCCCTTTCGAACCAGCGGCTTCATGTTCTCTGAAATTGCTTTCCTGGAAGACACTTTTTCTGGTAGCTATAACTTCAGCGAAAAGAGTATCAGAACTCCAAGCCCTCTGCAGTCGTCCTCCTTACCTAGTTTTTCACAAAGACAGAGTATCTCTCCGGACGAACCCATCCTTTTTACCAAAAAAATTTCTCAAATTAACCTAAACCAGATTATTGATCTCCCCGTTTATTTCCCTAACTATTCAAATAGATCAGAGCAAAAGCTGCATTTTTTGGATGTTCATCGCCAACTGAGATATTACTTAGAACTAAACAACTCAGGAAATCTGATCAATTGTTTCTGTCATATGCAGAAGGAAGATTGGGCCTTCCAGTTACCAAAGTATCTCTGTCTAGATGGCTCACTTCTACAATTACTTTCATCTATGAGATCAGACATCAAAAATTACCCTCAAGACCTAGAGCTCATTCAACCAGGGCATTAGCTACATCCATAGCCTTTCAGGACAGATTGCCAATAGACTCAATCTATGCAGCAGTCACATGGGCTTCTCCTCATACATTCATTTCACATTACAAATTGGACATGGTTTCCAGAAGCCGTGCCAATTTTGGTTCCACTGTTCTCAAGAGTCTGTTCCGATAGGCCACCCGGGATAAGGTGCTAGGGACGCGGTCCCATCCAGCAAGAATGAAGGCGAGATTGACAACTTAACATTAAGAAGTTATGTACCTACCATAACGTTCCATGTTAGTTGTCTTCTTCTCGCCTTCTTTCTTCGCCCCTCCCTCCTTCCCCAAGCCTGGACAGACCGACCGGAATTCTTTGTGTTTCTTCTTCTGAAATTTGTTACTCCATTTTGGAGACTAATATTGCTTGGTATAGCTACCAAACGAGATCTGAGTAGTTACCGCCTAGCATTGTGGGATATAGGGGAGCCTGGAGCCGGTGGAATTAGCTCTCGAACTTTTAGTATTGGCCGAGTCGGAGCCGAGGATCGGCTCCGAACCCATCCAGCAAGAAAGAAGGCGAGAAGAAGACAACTAACATGGAACATTATGGTAGGTACATAACTTCTTACTTTCCTGTATCTGTTGTCTGACTTGTAAGTCACATTATGGAATACTGAACTGATTCTTACAAGACAACTTCAGGTGGGTGGGGGTGGTGGTGGCAGACTCCACTTCTAACAATCCGTGTGTTCTATTGTTTAGAGCAGGGGTGGGCAAACTTTTTGATTCGTGGGCCACATTGAGTTCTAACATTTGACAAAGGGGCCGGAACAGGAGCAGATAGATGGCATGCTTTGAAAACATCACCTCATTGGGGGAAAAATACTCATCTTGGGATATGGAGAAAACATGTGCTTTAATTTCCAATGAAAATGAAGAAAAGCATTACAATAAAATCTCTGACTTTGAAATGAGTCTTTAAACACTGAAAATCAAATAAATGACCATTTTATTTTAAAGCACTGAAAGTTCTGTTATCCTTCAGGATATCACCATCACTCTCCTCCTGACTGTCTTTTTTTCAAAAACGGTAGGAGATGCAGATGTACTTGTCCTGTTCCTTTTATTCAATTTGTTTCCTCGGTGCCAAAAGTCAACAATGACCAGTGCAAGGACGAAACAGTTGCAGCAAGTCAGTCTGTGAAGCGTTATATTTGATCTGTGCGCACTGTTTATTTTAACAACGTGCGTATCACGGAGACACACACATTTTAATGGGAGCAGTGTTGTTGGTCTCCTTTTTTAGCCAGCGCATCAAAGTCTGGAGTTAGTTTTGTTGTGGTGATTCTCAGGATGGATCTGAGGTGTAGGTCTGTAAACTTGGATCTGTGGCTGGCTTTGTTGATGCTCATGACGCTGAAGGTCTGTTCACACATGAAGGTAGAGCCGAACAAAGCCAACATCATCTGCGCTTTTCGCCTTAGATTTGGAAACGCGGCATCATTGAGTGAAGCATAGAAGTCATTTAGTTTCAGAGAGCTGAACTTCTCTTTTAAGGCAGGGTCGGACTGAAGGTTGATCAGTTCGAGCTGAAGCTCCTCTGGAGCTGTTTCGGGGTCATGTGACAGAGGAAAGGCCACCAATTGAAGTGACTTGTCAATTTTGTCGAAGTCCAAAAACTGACGGCAGAATTCTCCATGCAGTGCATCCAGTGACTCACTGTATTTCTTTACTTTTGCTCCGGCCTCTTTCAGCGTGGCTAGTCTAGGAAAATGAGTGAATGACTTGTTCAAAATCTGCCTGGAGAATAAAGCCAGCTTGGATTTGAAGGCTTTCACGTTTGTGTACATGTCATGCACAAACTGCTCCTTCCCCTGCAGTTTCACGTTGAGCTCATTCAAGTGTGAAAATACATCCGTAGCAAACGCAAAGTCACACATCCAGCTCTTGTTGCTCAGCTCAGGAAATTCATCAGTCTTTCCCTGCCGCTCCAAAAACACGCCAATCTCCTCTTTGAGCTCCCACACTCGTTGAAACACTTTGCCCAAACTCAACCAGTGGACACGGGAGTGATAAAGCAGGTCCTGGTGATCCGCATCAGTTTCCTCCAGGAACGCAATGAACTGACGGTGCTGAAGTCCCGTGCGCGTATGAAGTTGACGAGTTTCACCACAGGATTCACAACATGATTCAGCTGTAACACCGATTTACATAGAGATTCCTGGTGGATGATGCAGTGGAGGAAAATGACATCCTGGTCAGGGTTTTCATCTTTCACTTTATTCTGGATTCTCCTCAGCAGGCCAACGTTTTTTCCCATTAAATTCGGAGATCCATCTGTGGTGACGTTAACAAGCTTACTCCAGGGAAGCTTCATGTTTTCGATGGCAGCAGACACCCGTTCAAACAAGTCCTCTCCCCGTGTTTGTCCTTTCAGAGACTCCACTGTCAAAAACTCCTCCGTTATTTCAAAAGTTTCATTGATTCCTCGGATAAAAATGAGGAGCTGAGCAGTGTCTTTGACATCATTGCTTTCATCCAGTGCTAAAGAATAAAAAGTGAATGACTTCACCTTTTTGTTTAATCTGCTGGTGATATCTTCATCTATTAGTTCCACATGGCAAGTCACTGTCCGTCGTGATAAACTGATTTTCTCAAATTTGTCTTTGGTCTCCGGGCACAAAATACCTGCTGTCTCTACCATTCATTCTTTTAAAAACTCGCCCTCAGACAGTGGTTTGCTGGCCTTTGCTATTTTGAATGAAAGCATAAAACTGGCCTTGGTACTTGACTCTTGAATGGCAGTTTGATGGTGAAAAAAACTTTGCTGAGCCTTCAAATTAGCTGCCACCTTCTCAGCAGCAGCTTCCCGTTCTTTTGTTGAGAGCTTGCTAGCATAATTAGCGTGCTTTGTGGCAAAGTGACGGCTAATATTATACTCTTTAAAAACCGCCACAGTTTCTTGGCATATCAGGCAAACAGCAGATGATCGGTGTTCAGTGAAAAAATATTTAGTTGTCCACTCCTTATTGAACACTCGACATTCTCTGTCCACTTTCCTTTTCTTGGGTCCGCTCATCTTCATAGAGGGGCGGTGGGTCAAAGGGTAAAGTGCAAACGTGGAGTAATAGGCCTACGCTTCACCTCAACAAAGCCAATATATCTAGAGTGCACCATCTAGTGAGGAAACATCAGAATTGCAGGGGAAATAAAACATTAACAAGGTTAATTTATTAAATTTTTTCAAGTTTGGCGGGCCGAATCAAAACATTTAATGGGCCGCATGTGGCCCCCGGGCCGTAGTTTGCTCATGCCTGGTTTAGAGTCTACCCTTGTCGAAGGACTAAATGTTAGCCACCGACTTATGCCTTCATCATGTTCACCATGCCACCATGCCACTGTGGAGACAACGACTGGTAGACACTACAAGCATGGACAGCTTTTTATGTCATCAGCTATATTCTAAATCTACAAACAAGCTTAATGTGCCCTGGGCAGCAGATATTTATTTCATTTTTTGCCTTTTGAGATGTTAAAGTCCAATAAGCCTTTTTTATGAGAGAAGAAAAGAATAAAAACCCGAATCCTCAAATGAAATATTATTAATAATGATCTGTTCTACCCATTGAATACAATTTCAAGGCTGCAGGTTTAATTTGACTCTAGTGATTGAACGAAAGTGCTGGGCGTCCTCTTTCTCACATCCTGAGCAGATAGGCAGACTGAAGAACATGGTTCCAAATAAAGCAAATCCTAACCCTGCAGCTGCATATGCTCTAACTGTTCTTCCTTGGAGGTGAGTAATGTCTGAGAAAAATGATAGATTTATTGTTCTGGTTATTAAAAAAAATCAGTTGAAAATGTACATGCTTACATTCATTGCTTGACTGTCAGACAGGAAGGAAACAAATCAGAATATGCTTCCATAGTGGCCATTTCGGTGTAAAGTATATCAAAATATATAATTGTGGGAAAGTTATCATGAAACCACTTTTTTAAAACATTTTAGAGGCAGGTTCAAATATGAAAACAAATACATATTGCTTTCCAGGACTGAGGTCAGTAAATTGCAAATAACAGTTCAGTTTCTGGAATGTGATCACAAAACTAATTTTAGAAGAAGATTCTCTGATTAATAAATGCATCTGCAGAAATATGTCAGGGATTTTTTATTCATGTGCATATTAGAAAGGTCTTATAACTCACAATAGAGTTGTACTCTGTACAGGTGTTCTTGATTAGCCTTTGAAGCTCTTTACAGAGTGGAATGTCACTCAGTAGGTCCTCTGAGAGGCTGAGAAGCAGTTTTGAAGTGAAACTCAAAACAGGCAAGCATTGCTTCATCTGTGAAAAAATAGTGTCATGTTATCTTTACAGAATACTGACAGGATTGTTCTTTTTGAGGAAACTGGAGCGTTTATATTTACGCTAGTGTTTTCAATATATCTCATGCAATAAAACATCAAAAACAAACAAATGTATCAAAGATATAATGTATACTAGAACACTTTTAAGTCTACTAGTTTCTTTTAAAAAGCTGTTTATTTGCATTTTACATAATCACTGGAACTCAGCAAAACAGCATTCCATCTGTGATGATCCATTACGTAAGGCACCAAAATGAACAGTACATGTAACAATTAATGAATATGTAAGACTCTGCACCATTAGAATTTTTTTCATTCTTTCTTGTGTAACACTGCTTCATTATGCATGATAATTGAATGAATATGTGCTACTGAAATAAATATCTACTTTGAGATTCTAGCTAATAAGCGACCTGCTGACCTTTATTAATAAGGGTGTTAAGAAGCAAACCTAGCCATGTCAGACACATTACCCACATTTAATTGTAGATTACTATCTGTCTTTCTCATTTGCTGAAATATCCAAAAAAAAAGATTTGTAATCCTAGCATGTGGAGTGTGTGTTTGTGAGTGTGTTCCACCTCACTGGCCATGTAAGAGTAATGACTGTCTGATTAGTTTCTCACATGTTTCTGTTTGTAAAAATGTCTCTTACAACTATTCAACAGCATTGTGCGCTGGATCCCAGGCATCAGAAAAGCAAACATAAGTGTAACGGACAGCTATATATGTTGTCAGAACCACAGCTCTTAAATGACTCAGAGACAAACCTAATCAGAATTAGGGATGAATCTAGAAATAATCAGGGATAATGAGGGACACTTTTTAAAATGTCAGCACTATAACCTGAGATGTTGACAGAATAAGAGAGTGTGAATTAATATACATTTTCTGAACTAAAAGAAATCGACATATTTAATTACTGTCATTATTTACTTAAGTATAATTTTCCACCTTTTCTTCAAAGGTCACCAGTTTTATACGTGGTTAAGAGGGATAGACCTAAAATTTCAGTCAAAATCAGGGACATTCCTGAAAATCGGGGACACTTGAGAGGTATGCTCAGGATAAACAGAATGGTATGCTCTATATCACGTTATATACCATTCGGCTATTTAATGATTTTTTTTTAGTAATGTGTATAGGTAGAATTAATGTAGACACTTGTGTAAATCGATGATATTTGTCAAATGTGACATTTAAAAAAGAACAAATAGAATGGTAAAAAGGTAACAGAAGTTTGTTAGTCACCTGACATGCATATGTAGTTAACAGGCAGATAGACAAGGATAGCACTGAAGACTAGTCCAGTTTCCCAAATATCTCAAAGGACTGTCTAGTTAAGTGACTTGCTTAGACTTACACAGTAGGCAAATGAAGGCTGAGTGAATCAAACCATGGATTGCAGGAAGCAGCTGATTATCAGTTCACTGTCTTAATCCTGTACTCTAAATGCCAGAAAATCTAATTGTCTTTGTATTAAGTGTAGTATTTTTGAAAGGACACTACAGCACAAATAATTTCTATATAGTGTTACTTGAGAGCTATTCAACATGACATGGTTTTGCTTCTAAGTAAATTGAATCTTAACACAACATATCACCACCAGAAGAACCCTGTGCCAGTTTAAATAAAATATGCTTCATATTTTGTGGTGAAACACAAAAAATGAGAACGTTTTTAACTTCCTTCTACATACCACAGTCTATTTTTTGGGTGGAATTTACATTCTCAGAATATACATTCCTGTTCTGAGCCATGTAATGTAGTCATTTATTGCATACTGAGTCTGTTTATTGCAATCCTTCCTTTTATCTATGATCATTTTGTGACAAAAATATGAAAGTCCATTCTTATAGTCAATGCCTTATAGTCTATAACACCCATGAAGGGGAAAAAAGTGTGGTCCCTTTCCCATCCCAAATCGCTTTATAATGTAAATGTCTTCAAAAACCCCAATGGTTCTTGGCTTATCTCTTAAACTACGAGACAAACAGATGATAGAACTTGTGTTAAGAAAACATGGGAAACTGCAAGAGGGCTGATCATTTTTTTTTTGATTTTACACAACTATAATTCTTCAAACACTGTACCCCATATATTTAGTAACAAAAACATTGTACAAACCTAGTTTAGTGATGCAGTAATTAATCTACCTGTAAACAGTTATAACTTTTTAAGAGCAAAAATAATCCAAGATATAGAAAGTTCAAATCTGAGATAAAAAAACAAAAATCATAGTGCTGTACTTGAATTATAACAAATGTGAGATAGGGCATAACTTCCAACAAGTTATGTGTTTCTTCTATGTAACCATGTTGATCTGCCTCATTTCTCTGCACATTTGCAGGGTTTCGTTATCTTAGCCAAGCTACTAACATGTATAGACTGAAAGAAGGTAAACAGAAGTGTTGATAACGCATGAGAACAACAAAGCATTACAAATAATTAGAAACTACAGTGTTCAGGGGGTTTCTTATCTTGTGTATCCATTTGCCAGTTCAGGTTTTAGTATAGTGGGGCTTTAAAATTCTTATAACTCCTTATTATATTGCAGGACTGAAAATTAATGAACATCTACATGCATATTCTTTCTTATCCACACACTTTAAACTGCCTGAATGTTTGCAGACTATATATATATATATATATATATAGTGTCACATAGAGTGACACTGCCTTATTCTTAAACTTGAATGCTTGGTTTCCATTCACAGTGTGACTTAATCGCAGTTTGCCGTGACCATGGCGGTTTGCCCTCCAAGGAATACTGTGATGAATGGAGTTGTAATTAAGTGCCTTTGGGTATTAACTATGTTTTTTTCCCTAGCATCACATAGAATTACTAGGTATGAACAAAGCCTACTAACTTAAAGGTATACAATCAAAATATGGAATTATGCAGTAAGGTAAGTGAACAGATTACTTTAAATTGCTTTTTGTGCCAGTACGCTTTCTATTACTATTTCACATTACACAGGCATTTGTAATAGGCTGATTGTCATGAAAACAAGGCTCATTTACTGTGTTCATAACCTTACAACTAGCTCCAAGCTGATACTAAAACAAGAGTATTGATCTGTTATATTCCTGTTGCTATCCACTTTTTTAAAGGATTTCTTTCTAGATTTTGGAGAGTAGTGTCTATGCATGTAAACATTTATGCATCTACTTAGTTTTTGTTAGCTAGTAATGTTCTGTTACAACTACCAACCTGCTGCATCACGGTGTCTCTGAAGCAGGGGCAAGCCAGAGAGTCAAGAAAAAGAAAAATGCTTATTATCAGGAGATAGGAGAGAGAGAAAATAAACAGTCCAGTAAACATGAGTAAATGCAGAAAAATGTAATTACAGAGCAAGATAATCAAATTATGAACAGCAAGTTTTTGGGCTACATATTAAAGTAAGCTAGGGATCCTAGTTATACTGACAGGTGGCAGCAGATAGACAATGATAGTGAATAGTGAAGTTACACTGATTCCATAGTCAAGATTTTTGAAGTAATATGTGTTTTTCACATCTTCATGGAAAGCAAGGAGGAGTGCGGTCAGTGAATGGCAAGAATGGATAACTGATGACAGCCGATGGTTTTGAGGGAAGTGTTATGTATAGTTAATACATATTTTTTCTGGGTTAAAAAGAGTTAAAAAATTCAAATGTGCAGTAGAGTTTTTGCTAGTCTCTTTTGCTGATTTAGACTTCCTCTTATGTAGATGGAGATGATTTTGTGATTTCCCTATGTAACAAAGAGTGTCTGAAAGCTGGAAACAGCCTGACTCAGTCTTTTCAAGTAAAGTAAAAGGTAAAAAGTTTAAAAGAATAATTAAAAAGAAAAAAATTACAATAGGTACTGAAGAACAGGCCACGTTTGTTATTGTGTGTGTATGTGTGTGTGTGTGTGTGTGTGTGTGTGTGTGTGTGTGTGTGTGTGTGTGTGTGTGTGTGTGTGTGTGTGTGTGTGTGTGTGTGTGTGTGTGTGTGTGTGTGTGTGTGTATCTGTCCATGTGTGGTGTGTGTATGTACATGTATGCATGTGTGTATTTTTGTGTGTACGTATGTGTGTGTGTGCGTGTGTATGTATCTGCTCATATATAAATATGGGGTAAAGATATTTCACTTGAATTCTCCTGAGTCCAGATGAGAAAGCAACATATTGACAAAAGTCTCCAGTTTGCTACGATGAATAAACAATGTAAATTACAAAGAATTACTAAAGCAACAATACATGATGAGAGGAGATTTGGCATACTGGCAGACTCTAAGGTGGGCTGGAGCACAAAACAAAACATCATGTGCTTTCACCACAGGAATGTTATTACACAACCCCTGTATTGCTTTAATATGATTATGAAATGTGCTTGTTTTTATTATTCCATTGCTGGACATTTAGCCTTTCTCAAGGATAAGAAAAGAAATAGGCATTTCACATTCAGTGTCACCGTTTTAGTAGTGTGTGTCATTTGACCAGTAGGTGGCAGTAACATTAAATATCAGTAGTTCATCCTTCCTCAGTGTGTACAAATATGGTTCAGCTTCACTTCATATAGAAGAAGGAAGGGAGATGTGTATGGCTTATGTTCTACAATATATCTTTTTGTGACTTTCTTACACATTACGGCATCCTCTAATATGGAACAAGTGGTTTAAAACAGAAACAATTGTACAAATCAATTGAGGCATCTAAATTTTGTATCTATTTGAAAGTCGATTGATTTTTTACCAGGGGAGAAGCATCATGCAAAGGTGGTGCAAATTCTCAGTCCAATATGAATTCATCCTAGTCATTAAAATTCATATCAGTCAGCAACTTTTTTCAAAGTCAGTATAAGAACTAACAGTGTCCAAGGCACCAAACAAGCAGATATACACACACACACACACACACACACACACACACATAGAGGCATAGACAGCCAGACAGACAAATGTATAGATAGACATACAGACAGATACCCCCCCACGCACACACACACACACACACACACACACACACACACACACACACACACACACACACACACACACACACAAGCATACACAGCCAGCCAGACAACTGTATAGATAGACATACAGACAGATACACCCCCCCACACACACACACATAATACACATGTGCACGAACAAGTGACACATTATTTTGCCATTGCATTGATACACTGCTGTCAATAATTCTGTATTACATTTTTAAGATAGTTTTAATTTACGCTTTTAACTTTTTTTTTTACTTTCTTTGTACTTTACTGAAAAAGTCTGCACCAGTTGCATCAGTTGCTGTTTGATATTCTGTGTAATTGATATATTCAGTGTATCATATTAAAGCTCTTTTCCACATTGAATGACAGAGTTGCAAAAAATTTTATTTTTTTTTGTCATTGGGAGCCTTTAGTTGAGCCACCTTCAGCATATTTGTTTATTCATTCATTCATTTATTTATTTTTTGCTCACCAAGTAAGCAAACTGGTCCAAGGACCTTTTTCAGTTATAACA
This sequence comes from Protopterus annectens, assembly GCF_019279795.1. NCBI lineage: Eukaryota > Metazoa > Chordata > Ceratodontiformes > Protopteridae > Protopterus > Protopterus annectens. The sequence goes on from NC_056750.1 coordinate 752,496,251, forward strand.
GAGGCCACCAGAGCCAAGATAAGCACAAATGTTGTAACCAGCACAGCAGAACCCAAACATTGTTGCAGTTGACAAAGAAATGTAATAGAAAGGCAAGATAACATTATGTAAAATACAGATTCAGGCATTCTGGTCAGCTATCACTAGGAAGACATGAAAACAAAAAAAAAAACAGACAAATTCACTATCCAGTATGCCATCCAGAGTCAGCCTCTGCCACCATGAATTACAAATGGCAAGTGAAATGTCAGTCTTCTTACCCACATTCCAATAAAAATCTTACAATCTTATAATCCATGTTCAACAGGGATATCGAGCTGCCAATTGCTTTCCATTTCTAGAGCTTTTCCTTGTATCAAAACTATGGAAATAAGTGCCTGATCCCATGAGTGGAGACAGTCCTTTTGCATTTGTCATACTTTATCAGGCCTGTCATTGCAGCCACACATGTCTAACAGCTGGCTTTTTGTACAGTTCTAGTAGATTCTCATGGCCTTGAGCTTTCATAAGTTTCATTTTGATGATTTGATGCTTTTCCTCAGTTTTTGTGAAGGGGCAGGTCGCTGGGCATTGACCTCAGTTGGCAGGACTAGTATTTCTACGTGCAATGAAATCTGTGCCTTCTGTGTGCCATCAGCCTTATCTAGTAGGTTACATGTGGAAACAGAAATTGTATTAGGTACGTTTGGTGTTTTGGCTGTTGTCACTAAAGAAATTAAGGAAAGAATAGCCATCTGCTGAAAAGAATCTTGTACTCCCTAGAGGGACATGGAATAATAGTGCATGTGTAATTGGTTTAACTCGACTTCACCTTTGTATCAATATTAGCTGGATATGATCATAGAAGTTTTGTTAAAATCTATATAAAAATTAAAAATTATACACAGAATTATGAGTGTGTACTACTAAGCACTTTCATGTTTTATACGTAGAACTTTAACAAAGTTACTCTGATGAAGTTCTGTGGATAAAGAAAGAAAGCACTTTCTAGTATATACTCATAGTCCTATGCTTGACTTTATTTTTTTAGTTTCTCTTTTTTTGTCACCAAGTGGTCGGGTACAACCTTGTTTTTTCCTAAAATCAACATAAGCCGAGTCTCTTAAAGCCTGCTATAGTGTAGTCACTTTTCTAAATGTTCTGCACAGATTTACTGCTTGCAGTGCCAGGATTTCCAAAGGTCATTGCTTCTGGTTCTTAAGTGAGCATGAAAGAAGCATTTGTAGGTAAATGTGATCTTCACAAGTTGTCTTCTCATGGGCTCCAATGAAAGCTTTGGTGGGTATGCAGCTCTGTTTTTTTTTTTTGCAGAAGATATAAACCAATTTATTTTCATGTCTGAGAAACTAATTCTAAATTTGCATTAGGCTCCAAACATTTGAATAACTTGGGTCCTTCAGCGGACTGTGCAGTTCATAAAGTATCCCACCAAGTATTTCAGAGAGGGCAGGTGCAGACCATACAGTTTGAAATGTAGAACAGCAAAAATGTTGCTGTTGTATAAGAAATACAGTGAAGCTCACCATTTGATTATTCAGACAACTGACTGAAGGCTGCAGGAATTCTGTATCTTTAACAAAAAAAAAAAAAACACTCTGTTATATGGTCATTGACCACTGACTGAGGGAGGGGGGTAGGTATCTGTGGACATTACATACGAATGAAAAGAAACAATAGCAAGATAACTTCAGATTATGTTGGATAAGGAATACATTCTTAATAACAACCTGTTTCACAGAGCTTAGTGAAAGCTACAGTTAGTTCTTTCATAATATCTTGGAAATCTGGCCTTCACTACAGTATAAGGGTAATACAGGTTTCAATCAGTGGATTGTTAAGGTATTTTTTATAAAGTAGTCCCTACAGAGGACTATCTTTTAGAAAGAAAAAAAAGGCATCTGAAATGCTGATATAGTATGGTTCACACCATACGCATTCAACAGATTTGCAATTATTTTTTCTCCCTCCACTATAGCTGTTCCTTCCATCAGTGGTAAGGGATATTTTCCATTTCTCATGCCAGTGGAGTCTGGATAATGATGTTTTTAAATCATTTTATTGCACGTTAATGGAACAGTACACTTAGCATGATAATTTCTACCAAATCTGATAACTTGAATATGTTCCTGGGTATTTATCTAGTAGTATTTTGCAATAGGAAACTGCAACTGTGGAGATTAAAAGCAGAAAGAGAAGTTTTTATTTCACAAAGTTTTTTTAAATTCTAGGAAAAAGTTCCGATGTCCAATAAATAAGGAGCAACTTTATTGATTATGTTTCTCTCCATCCGCAATGACATTCGATAATGTATACAAACCCACAAATTAAAGGAATGCCTGTGTAGTCACCAACACTTAGGTACAAGGACAGCCCTGACAAATGACTTCAACTGCACTGCAGAATGGTACAGATTTTATTCAATGGAGTGCAAGCAAATTTTATATAGTAATATTGCTGTTAATGGTCAAAAGTCCAATATGTTAAGCTAGATATGTTTACTCCAATATAGCTCTGCTCCACGGCTGAGCTTAGCCCCCATGGGGAGGCAATATCTGTTTCCAGGGAGGTACAGAAAGTCCAGAATTGTTATGTACTTAAAGCATTAACTATTCAGTATTAATTTACATGGGGTCATCCAAATTCCAAAGAGTAATAATACATTTGTATAGCTGTTGCAAATGACCAGCAAAAATAATGTACCAAGCCAAGTCTTGACTATTCCAGTGTAAATGTACATTCTGTCTTTGTGAGTTTCGCTATTTCTGCACAATGGATCATATTTTTTTTCTGATATGGGAGGATTAAAGTGCTTTTTCTAATACCTAGGGGAGATGCAGGAACTCTTCCTCGATTTGAAAGATTCTAACTGTGACAGAGGCCATAAACGTAAGAATCCGCCCCTTCTTGTCATGTAAGTTGCATCTTCTCTTAATTTATTATGTTCAAAAACAGTAGTTCCATGTTTTCTGATAATGACACCACATTTGCTGTTTATACAGAAGTTAGTAAAGCTGTTACATTATATCTCTAGTCATGACAGAAGAACATAATTTAAGTAAATATTATAGTTTAAGGTGACTGTTTCTGCATTATTTAGATATAGTCGTCATTTTATAAAATATTGTTTGCATAATACAATGCTCCCTGTTTTTGTTTTGGTGTTAATCTTAGTGGCCTTGAAACTGCCCGCCCCTCAGCCTGCCTCTAGGCCCATCTCATTTGCTCACTCAGCTGAGTGCAGTGAGATCATATTCTGATTTCAGGCACTCCTACTGTGTACAAAGAGAGCATCTGGGAAACAGACAAAAAAAAATGAAGCTTTATTTCCTGCCTTTCCTGTTAAGTGGTATAGACTATTTGTAGGCTTCTGAGCCCCCAAGCCCTTCTGTGTTTGAGGGAAGCCTTCTAGCTTGTTTTTTCTTATAACTAGCCAGTTTTCTAGTTTCAGCACTCAAATCTGTTTCTTTGATCTCAGCACTTGTTCAGATTAAAAAAAAAAAAAAAAAGTCATCTGCTTTTACTGTACTTGTGTTTCTACCTACTTCATTTTACTTTTGCATCATCTTAAAAATACTCAATTGTATTTATTACTGCTTGGTGTAACTCATTCTAAGCCTTTTGGTTTAAACACTTGAGCTTCAGACCAGTTGTTTTGCACTGAGAGGGTTTGTGGTCTGCACTGTAGTGGCAGAACATGTAGCTTACATCCTTCTAGGTTGGGAACTGCTGATTGAGGGCTCAGTGTCTGTTATTCTAAAAGTGTATTAATTCTGGTTTAAGCACTTGGGCTTTCAGGCCAGTTATTTTACATTAAGAGGGTTCGTGGTCTGCACTCTTGTGGAAGGAGAGGCTGGACTCTGCCTTTCTGAGCTGGGAATTTCTGGTTAAAGGCTTATAGTGCATGCATATCTGAACTGCTTCTTACTGAAGTTGGTGTGCCTTGTTTGCTGTGGCATAGACTGGATTCGGGCCTGCTGGATCTAGCTTTGTTTGTGTAACTTGAGCACTAATCCACACATTCTCTAAAGTATTCAATTGTATTTATTACTGCTTGGTTGTAACTTGATTAAAGTGTAGCTATCATTCTAAGTCTTTTGGATTAAGCACTTAGGCTTCAGACCAGTTGTTTTACATTAGGAAGGTTTGTGGCAAGCACTGTGGTGGCAGGACAGGTAGCTTTCATCCTTCTAAGTTGGGAACTACTGATTGAGAGCCCAGTGTCCAAGTGTATTAGTTCTGGTTTAAGCACTTGGGCTTCAGGCCAGTTATTTTACATTAAGAAGGTTTGTGGTCTGCACTCTTGTGGGAGAAGAGGCTGGACTCTGCCCTTCTGAGCTGGGAATTTCTGGTTAAAGGTTTATAGTGCCTGAATATTTGAACTGTATCTTACTGAAATTGGTACACCTTGTTTGCTGTAGCATAGACTAGATCCAGGCCTGCTGAATCTAGCTTTGTTTATATGCTTGTTTGTTTGCTTGTTATTTCCTGGAACGCTAATTCCACCTAATACGTGGCTTCTCAGCACTTCTGTGGATCACTAGTGATATCTGCATTGCTTACTGTACTTATTTCCTTGTTTCACTTGAAAGAAAGTTACTGTTTGTCGTTTTGCATTTAGTTACTTGTAACACATTGCACTCAAGTTACCTGGCACTTGCTCACTAAAGCAATTATATAAGTCAGCACTAAAAATTAAAAGCACTACACCCTCACTCCCCACTGGCCCTTGTTTTCAATTATTAAGGAATTCCCAATATTATTCTAGCATGTCCAAAGGTCAGTTGTCAATCTCCTCTCTGGTCCAGCTGGTGAATCTGGGAATCTTGAGGCAATGTTATAACTGCCTCATGTACACAGACAACCCTCTCCTCCTCCCACATAACACAAATACTTGCGAGAGATGCAGCTATTTAGCCAAACTGGAGGCTGGGCTCTCTCAACTCAGGACTGGCAAGACCAGACAGGAGGAGAAGGCAACTACACACACCACGAAACCAGCCTCACATAATGCTACCACACCACTGAATCAAACACATAAACACACAAAGACATACTCGGAGGCTCTGAGTAAAAATTTACCTAAACAGCAGAGGCCTCCAAAGCAGACACCCAAACAACTGCTACCTCAAGACACCCCACAAACAACACATAAACCACAAAATCAGTGTGCAAAGCAGTCACAGCCCTTAAGGCCAAATACAACACCAAACATACTTGTCATAGGTGACTCCATAGTCAGACACACTGACGTCCCACTCACTAGGCTGAACAAGGAGAGGGTCACAGTAAGCTGCCTATCGGGCGCTAGAATCCGCCACATAACACAAGCACTCGGGTCACTCCATGGCAAGTACAAATATGACACAGTCATTGTCCATGCTGGCGTGAACGACCTGAGACGTACCTCCCTGGACTACATGAAAAGAGACATAGAGGAGCTCTCTGATTATGTAGCCCAGGCAGGTATGACCCTGACCCTGAGCAGTATCCTTCCTTCACCAAGAATGATGCCACAATATAGAGACAAGATGATCAGCTTTAACAATTGGCTTAATGTCTGGTGTCATTCAAAAGGGATCCAGTGTCTGTCTGCCTGGGATGACATGCTTGACAAGCCACGCTGCTTCGCAAGGGATGGCTTGCACCTGTCACCCCTGGGATTCCGGATATTGGCTAAGGCTCTTGCCACCCCCATAGTGCCTTTTTTAGGCAAGGCTCAAATTCTAAACTTACCACCCTAGAAAACAAAAATGGGAAGAAACTGAGGGTAATGCTGCTCAATGCCAGAAGTCTAAATCTCAAAATGCATGTACTCGAGGCCCTTCTCAGTATGGAGAACATCGATGTCTGTGCTGTAACTGAAACCTGGTTCAAGGCTCCTGAGAGCAACCCGGCATTATTAGGTTTTACCTCATATCATGCGTTCTGGCCCCAAAACCCGGACCACACCACAAAAGGAGGGGGTGTATCCATATTCATAAAGGATACCCACACCTCCAGGTTGGTGGCAACGCACAAAGCTTCGGAAACCATCCAGGTGCAACTAACCATAGGCAAAACTGCTCTACAAATTGTAGCATGCTACAGGCCACCCTCTCAAACTCAGGAACCCCACACAGCCTTCCTGAAGACACTGGAGGGAATAAATGTATCTCCAAACACCATCATATTGGGGGACTTCAACTACCCGAATATAGACTGGGAACATTACTCAAGCCCTAACTTTCTAGCCCAACGGTTCCTGGAGTTCATAAATTCAAATGCCATGGAACAGCTAGTCACTGTTCCCACGAGAGGAGAAAATATACTAGATCTCATTATCACAAACATGGGGACAAAATGCTCCACACCGGAAGTATATCCCTCATTGGTGAGATCTGATCATAAACTAATCTCACTGGAAATCCACATCCTGCCCCCACCCCAAACAAAAGACCACAGTGAAGAACTTCTCTAAAGCAAACTTCACACTACTCAAGACTGGTGTGGTATCCTTCAAGGCCCCTGAGCCAGTGGAAACCACAACCCAAGCTGCGGAAGCCCTTACAAATGCCTTCTATGAACACCTCCAGGACTGCATGGATCAGGCAATCCCAAATAAAACCAAGACTCTTTCCACAAAGGGCAAACGTCCAGTCTGGTGGACCCCAGCCATTAACAAACTTTACAATAAGAGGAGAAAGCTATTACATGATAGAACAAAATCCATAAAAGGGAAGTCACCCCTGATCATTATTAGTAAAAAAATACGAGCACTCATAAAATCAACTAAGGCCAATTTTGGGAGAAAAATTGCCATGGATTCAAAGGACAATCATAAGGCCTTTTTCAGCTATGTTAGGAACCTGGGTGAAAACGCCCAGATATGCTCAGAATTAGTCCAAAATGATACAAAAATCACTGAACCCACAGACATTGCCAACATACTGGCAGACAGGTTCAGTGCAAACTTCACCCCCCTCTCCCCCCCTAAAGGAGAGATAACTATCCCAGCGGAGTGTAGTCTCCCAGACATCTCAAATGTGCAGGTGAAAGCTGCTCTCTCTAAAGCTAAAAACACAGCATCAATGGGACCGGATGGTGTCCCCGGCTGTGTGCTACATGAGCTAAATGAGGAATTAAACCCGCACATAAGGCAGCTGTTTAATCTCAGCCCAGTGGCAGCTGGTGACTTCAAATCAAAGGGGGGCTGCAGGAGACAGCTGAATGGGTGGGGTCAATGGGAAGGGGTGTGGCCAACTAGAAGGGGGGGGGCTATGCTCAAAACCACAAAAAACTAACTAAATACACTGCCGTGGGTGCCAAACCATCATTATGAGAGTCCAATCAAGACAAAATGAAGTGTAGAAGAATAAAAATATTTCAATACATTGGCT